>NC_142878.1:94353939-94505454 GCF_051225735.1 Oryctolagus cuniculus | reverse complement strand
ATGGCTGGGTTCTATGGTAGATCTATATTCAGATTTCTGAGGTATCTCTACATGGTCTTTCATAGTGGCTTTACAAGTTTACATTCCCACCAGCAATGGGTTGGGGTACCTTTTGCCTCACATTCACATCAGCATTTGCTGCTTGTTGATTTCTGTATGAAAGCAATTCTAACCAGAATGAGGTGAAACCTCACTGTGTTCTTTTTAAAGATTTATTGAATTTATTTGAAAGACAGAGTTACAGAGAGAGTTAGAGACAGTGATAGAGGTCTTCCACCTGATGGTTCACTCCCCAGATGGCTGCAATGCCTAGAGCTGTGCTGATCCGAATCCAGGAATTTCTTCAGGGTCTCCCACATGGGTGCAGGTTCCCAAAGACTTAGGCCATATTCTATTTTTTTCCCAGGCCATGGCAGAGAGCTGTATAGGAAGAGGAGCAGCTGGGACTAGAACTGGCACCCATATGGGATGCCTGCACTTCAGGCCAGGGATTTAACCCACTGCACCACAGTGCCAGCCACATCACTGTGGTTTTAATTTGCATTTCCTTGATGGCTACTGATTCTAGACATTTTTTTATTTGTCTCTTTGCCATCTGGATTTCCTATTTTGAAAAATATCCATTTAAATGCTTGGCCCATTTCTTCATTGGGTTGTTTCTTTCATTGTTGTGGAGTTTCTTGATCTCTTTATATATCCTGGTTATAAATCTTTCATCAGCTGCATAGTTTACAAATAATTTCTCCCATTCTATAAGTTGTCTCTTAACTTTCTGAGTGTAATCCCATTTGTTAATTATGGCTTTGATTGCCAGTGCTCCTGGTTTCTCTTCTAAGAACTCTTTGCCTGAGCCAATTATCTTGCTGGCTTTCCCCAATGTTCTTTAATAATATGGTGTTATCAGCTCATAGATTTATGTCTTTGATCATTTTGAATGGATTTTTGTGTATGGTGTAAAGTAGGGGTTTACTTCATATTTTTGCATGTGGAAATCCAGTTTTCCCAGCACCACTTGCTGAAGAGACTGTCCTTACTCCAGGGATGTGTTTATGCTCTTTGGTTGAATATACGTTGGTTGAAGATGCTTGGATTGACTTCTGGTGGTTTTTTTGGTTTCTTTGTTTGTTCATTTTGTCTATCCATCTTTTTTTCACCATTACTAGGCTGCTTTTATTATAACTGCCTTGAAGCATGTCTTGAGACCTTGTATTGTGGTGCCTCTGGCTTTGTTTTTGTTCTATAATATTGCTTTAGCTATGCAAGTTCTCCTGTGTTTCTTCATCATTTTTCTAGATCTTAGAAGAATGTCTTTGCTATTTTGAATGGTATCACATTGAATTTGTAAATTGCTTTTAGAATAATGGACATTTTGATGATATTGCTTCTTATAATTCATGAATATGGATTTTTTTCCAATTTTATCTTCTATTTCTTTTTTAATGTTTTATAATTCACATCATAAATATCTTTGGCATTGTTGGTTAAATTTACTCCATGTTATTGTGAATGGGAATGATCTGAGATGTTCTTTCTTAAACATGCCATTGTGTATACAATCTGTGTATACAAAGGCTGTTTTAATGTCTGTGTATTGGTTGTATATCCTCCTGCATTACCAAACTCTTCCATGAGTTCACATAATCTCTTGGAGGAGTCTTTTGGATCCATCTGCAAATAGAGATGTCATCTGCAAATAGAGATAGTTTGACTTTCTCTTTACCAGTTTGTGTCCCTTGATTTCTTTTTCTGGCTAATGTCTCTGGTTAAATCTTCCGGGATTATACTGAATAGCAATGTTGAGCATGGGCATCCTTGTCTAGTTCCAGATCTCAGTGAGAATGCTTCTAACGTTTCCTCATTCAATGGGATGCTGACTATATTTTTGTCATAAATTTCCTTGATTGTGTCAAGAGTTTTTCCTCTATACTCAATTTGCTCAGTTTTCATCATGAAAGGGTGTTGTATTTTTCAAATGCTTTCTCTGCATATAATCATTTGGTTTTTGTTCTTAAATTTGTTAATGTGATGTATCACATTGATTGATTTGCAAATATTGAACCATCCATGCATACCAAGGATAAATTCCACTTGGTCTGGTGAATGATCTTTAGATGTGTTGTTGGATTCCATTGACTAGAATTTTATTAATGATTTTTGCATCTATTTGATTTAGGGAAATTGGTGTGTAGTTCTCTTTCTCTATTGTGTCTTTTTCCGTGTGTAGAAATTAAGGTGATGCCGGCTTCATGGAAAGATTTTGTGAAAATTCCCTCTCTTTCAATTGTTTTGAATAACTTGAGAAGAATTGATATTAGTTCTCTTTAAATTTCTGTTAAAATTCAGCAGTGAGGCCGGCACCGCGGCTCACTAGGCTAATCCTCCGCCTAGCGGCGCCGGCACACCAGGTTCTAGTCCCGGTCGGGGCACCGGATTCTGTCCCCATTGCCCCTCTTCCAGGCCAGCTCTCTGCTGTGGCCAGGGAGTGCAGTGGAGGATGGCCCAGGTGCTTGGGCCCTGCACCCCATGGGAGACCAGGAAAAGCACCTGGCTCCTGGCTCCTGCCATCGGATCAGCATGGTGTGGCGGCTGCAGCGCGCCGGCCGCGGCGGCCATTGGATGGTGAACCAACAGCAAAAGGAAGACCTTTCTCTCTGTCTCTCTCTCTCACTGTCCACTCTGCCTGTCAAAAAAAAAAAATTCAGCAGTGAAGCCATCAGAACCTCGGCTTTTCTTTATTGAGAGGGTCTTTATAACTGATTCAATTTTCATCTTGGAAATTTGTCTGTTTAGGTTTTCTATGTATTCATTGCTCAATGTAGCTAGGTTGTTTGTTTCCAGGAACCTGTCCATTTCATTTATGTTTCCAGCTTGTTGACATGCAGCTCTTTGTATTAATTTCCTGTTATTCACTTTATGGTGTCTGTTGTTACAGTTTCTTTTTCATCTCTAGTTTTATTAATCTCATCTTTTTTTGGTTAGTTGCCCAATTATGTGTTAATTTTATTTTTTTAAAAAACAGCTCTTTTTTTTACAGGCAGAGTGGACAGTGAGAGAGAGAGACAGAGAGAAAGGTTCACCCTCCAATAGCCACCACGGCCAACGCACTGCAGCCGGCACACTGCGCTGATCCGAAGGCAGGAGCCAGGTGCTTATCCTGGTCTCCCATGGGGTGCAGGACCCAAGCACTTGGGCCATCCTCCACTGCACTCCCTGGCCACAGCAGAGAGCTGGCCTGGAAGAGGGGCAACCGGGACAGAATCCGGCACCCCAACCGGGACTAGAACCCGGGGTGCTGGCACCGCAAGGCAGAGGATTAGCCTAGTGAGCCGTGGCGCTGGCCTACAATTATTCTTAGGTGTTTAAATTTCAACTGAATAGTGATCCCTGTTAGGAATTTGGAAAACATTGTGCAGAGTGAAATAAGCCAGTCCCAAAGGGACAAATATCATATGTTCTCCCTGATCAGTGACAACTAACTGAGCACCAAAAATGAAACCTGTTAAAGAGAAATGAACACTATGACAAACGGTGACTTGATCAGCCCTTGCCATGACTGTTGATGAACAACTAAATACATTATTCTGGCCTGGAAGATTGGTAACCAGGACAGAATCCGGCACCCCAGATGGGACTAGAACCTGGTGTGCTTGCGCTGCCAGGCAGAGGATTAGCCTATTGAGCCATGGCGCCGGCCACAGCTCTTTATTTTGCTGATCTTTATATTGTTTTTTGGATTCATTTTTTAAATTTCCTCTCTAATTTGATATTTCTTTTCTCCTATTAGTTTTGGGTTTGGTTTGCTCATTTTCTAGATCCTTGAGATGCGTTGATAGCTCATTTATTTGGTGTATTTCCAGTTTCTTGATATAGGCACCAATTGTTACAAACTTTCCTCTTAACATTGCTTTTGCTGTACACCATAAGTTTTGATATTTTGTTGTTGCTTCATTTATTTCCAGAAATTTTTTATTTCAATTTTAATTTCTTTTATGACCCACTGTTTATTCTGGAGCATATTGTTCAGTCTCCATATGTTTGCATATGTTTCAGAGATTGTTAAGTTGCTGATTTCCAGCATCATTCCATTGTGGTGTGAGAAGAAGCATAGTATGATTTTGATTTTTTTTTTGAATTTTCTGATGTTTGCTTTATGGCCTAGTATGTGGTCAATCCTAGAAAAAGTTCCATACACTCCTGAGAATAATACGTATTCTGGAACTGTAAGATGAAAATTTCTGTAGATATCTATTACATCCATTTGGTCTATAGTGTTGATTACCTCTGCTGTTTCCTTGCTGAATTTCTGTTTGGTGGATCTGTCCATTCCTGAATGTGGGGTATTGAAGTCACCCATTACTATTATGTTTGAATCTATGTCTCCCTTTTGTTCCTTTAACGTTTGTTTTAAATAGTCAGGTGCCCTGTAATTAGGTGCATATGCATTTATAATAGTGATATACCCTCCTAGCGTGTAGGATTTCTGATGAGAAGTCCAGTCTGAGTCTAACTGGAGATCCCTGAAATAAATCTAGTGTTTCTCTTGTGAAGATTTTAGAATCTTTTCTTTATGTTTTACTGTGGAAAGTTTGATTATAATCTATCATGTTGAATACAGTTTCCGGTCATGTATTTTAGGAGTTCTATGTGCTCCTAGTACTTAAATGTCCCTTTATTTCTCCAAATTAGGAAAGTTTTCTGTTATTATTTCACTAAAAAGGCCTTGTAATCCATCCCAACTTTCCAAAACTTCAGAAATTCCTAGAACTTTTATGTTGGGTCATTTGAGAGTATCTATAATTTACCAACAGTGTGTTTTAACTTTCTAATTTCTTCTTATGTTTGATCTCTCTGAATGATTTCCTTTTTTTTTGTCTTCTAAGTCAGATATTCTTTCTTTTGATTCACAGATTCTTTTGTTAAGGCTTTCCACTGCATTTTCTAATTTGCTGTATTGATTCCTTCATTTCCAAGATTTCATTTTGATTTCTCCTTAAGTTCTCAATTTTATGGGAGAAAATTTCTTTCATGTCATGTATAGATTTTATTAATTCATGAATTTTCTTCTGATTACTTTTAAGCAATCCTGTGATCAATATTTTGAATTCTATTTCTGGATATTTTTTAATCTCATCATCTTCACAATCTATTATTGTAGTGTTGTGTTCTTTGGGGGGCATCATTTTGTCTTCCGTATTCTTGTTTGGTGCATTTGTTATTTAGTATTTGTGGAGATACTCACTTTTTTTGCTGTGGCAGCTTTTATCTGTGGACTATGTCAGTGTTCATTATCAGATTGTCTGCTTTCAGGAAATACCTAAAAGCCTGTGGTGATTGTAGCCAGGGAGCTCTGTTCATTGCTTCAGAGTGAAGGGTGTGTCTGAAGTGACACACCAATTTTGGCATCTTAAATCTCTTTTTTTATTAGAGGGGAGGTTTCTTCTTGTCTGTTGGTGTAGATTCATCTGAGCTCCTCTCCTCAAATGAGACCAGTGCCTGGGTGCTAGCCCCAGAGGGTATATTATTTGTTGGCACTGCCACAAGGACCACACAAAGGATCTGTGCCATTTTCAGTATAAGTTTGGATTCTCCAGCAATGACCCTTGCCTGGTAACCAGGGAATTCTGATTGTGTGGAGCCTCCCACAGTGACTGCTCAAAGTCCCGGTGACACCCTGAGTGCTCCCACACAACCTCAGTATTTACACAGTCCTAGCAAAGATGCCTCACACAGTCTCAAGCAGCTTACCCCCCTGCCAGATCTCCCCACCAGATCAGGATTCTCTGCTTGGCTGCTTTCAAGATGCTGACACAAGCTAGCACAGCTGCCATATGTGTCAAAATGGCACTTGTTCTATATCACTTTCTTACATGTTGCAGTTGCAGGGTGCTATGGACAGAGAAAATGTGCCCCCTCTTTTTTTTTCTCCTCTAGTTTGGCAGGTACATTATCCCGCAATTGGCTCCAAGTCAGATCCTCTCTAGGCTCTTCCTGCAGCTTTTTCACCCATGGATTTGGCTTATTCAGTCTGGTCTCCCCACACTCTCCTCTCTGATGTGGAGGCTCTTGGCTGCTGGAGTTCTGAGTTGTGAATCCCTCCATGTAGGTCCACTTTGTCCCTCCAATGTGTAGAGCTTCCTCTGCTTTTTTACGCAAAACTCTTGCCTGAATCTGCACTCTTTCCATTTTTTAAAAACTATCTTCTCCAAGAATAGAGCAGCAAGCTAGCTCCCTCCCTACTCTGCAATCTTGCCCCTGATCCCTATTATTGTTTTCTAATGGAGGAGAGCTTACACGTATCTGTGGATTTGTTCAACATCAAATGTTAATAACCTTGATGAGAAGGGAAGAATTTAATTGCATGCAAAGTTAAATCAGAAGAAATTAACATATATGTTCAGGTACAGTACTCCATCCTTTATTAATGTGTGGGTTGTAGGAATCCAAGTGCTTATGCGCCAACTACTGCCTCATAGACATCTTAGCAGGATGCTTCCTTGAATATGCAGAATATCAATCATGCAACTGGGCATGTTGGTATTAGATATGGTATTTCCCAAGCAGCAGACTAACTTGCATCACAACATTTAACATTCCCAAGTCTGATGGTTTGCTATGAAATTTTGCCTGGGTCCTGTATCTCCAACAGGAAGTTCTGAGGCTTCTTCATAATATAACTTTTCAAATCATGCTGGTGTTATATTCACTGAATGCCAAGAAGCATTTTAGGGAAGAACTACATGAATATTTGGAAACTGGGAGGTGTCTTTTGCAATAATTACTATAAAGATATGGTATAATAAATGTGTATTATATTCATTTTTCTACACAGCTGTGGACAAAAATACCCTGGTTACAAGAAGAATATATTCTACAGAATTTTCAGTGTGTAACATCAAAATATGTTCTAGTGAAACTAACAATATGAAGTACCATGAAGTATATTTGTAGCAACAGAACAATAGTTAACATCACCCAAGTATTTTTCTATAGGGTAGATGTTAGTGACAGCATTTGTTTCTTTCTGTGGTATTTTGCAACTTACTCACAAGCATTCTTAAAATAACAAATTGCTTCTTGGCAGTAACATTTTAAACAAATTAAGTAGCAAGTACATGTTTCTTTTAACATAAGGATTACTTGTGCCTTATCACTGCCAATCAGTATAATTGTTGGTGCTCTTTCTTTTTTTAACTTTTATTTAATGAATATAAATTTCCAAAGTATAGCTTATGGATTACAATGGCTTTCCCCCATAACTTCCCTCTCACCCACAACCCTCTCCTTACCTGCTCCCTCTCTCCTTCCATTCACATCAAGATTCATTTTCAATTCTCCTTATATACAGAAGGTCAGTTTAGTATATATTCAGTAAAGATTTCAACAATTTGCACCCAAACAGAAACACACAGTGAAAAATACTTTTTGAGTACTAGTTATAGCATTAAATCACACTATACAGCACATTAAGGACAGAGATCCTACATGAGGAGTAAGTGCACAGTGATGCCTGTTGTTGACTTAACAAATTGACACTCTTGTTTGTGGCATCAGTAATCACCCTAGGCTCTTGTCATGAGCTTCCAAGGCTACGGAAGTCCTTTGAGTTCACCAACTCTGATCATATTTAGACAAGGTCATAGTCAGAAAGGAAGTTCTCTCCTCCCTTTAGAGAAAGGTATCTCCTTCTTTGATGACCTGATCTTTCCACTGGGATCTAACTCACGGAGATCTTTCATTTAGGTCTCTTTTTTTGCCAGAGTGTCTTGGCTTTCCATGCCTGAAATACTCTCATGGGCTTTTCAGCCAGATCCACGTGCTTTAAGGGCTGATTCTGAGGCCAGAGTGCTGTTTAGAACATCTGGCATTCTATGGGTCTGCTGTGTATCTTGCTTCCCATGTTGGATCATTCTCTCCCTTTTTTATTCTATCAGCTAGTATTTGCAGACACTAGTCTTGTTTATGTGCTCCCTTTGGCTCTTAGTCCTATCATTATGATCAATTATGAACAGAAATAGATCACCTGGACCAGTGAGATGGCATTGGTACATTCCACCTTGATGGGATTGAATTGGAATAACCTGGTATGTTTCTAACTCTTCCGTTTGGGGCGATTCAGCTTGAGCATGTCCCGAATTGCACATCTCCTCCCTCTCTTATTGCCACTCTTATATTTAACAGCAATCACTTTTCAGTTAAGTTTCAACACTTAAGAATATCTGTGTATTGATTACAGTATTCAACCAAAAGTGTTAAGTAGAACAAACAAAAAAAAATACTAAGAGGGATAATGTATTTAGTTGTTCATCAACAGTCATGGCAAGGGCTGATCAAGTCACCGTTTGTCATAGTGTTCATTTCTCTTTAACAGGTTTCGTTTTTGGTGCTCAGTTAGTTGTCACTGATCAGGGAGAACATATGATATTTGTCCCTTTGGGACTGGCTTATTTCACTCTGCACAATGTTTTCCAAATTCCTAACAGGGATCACTATTTAGTTGAAATTTAAACACCTAAGAATAATTGTAGGCCAGCGCCACGGCTCACTAGGCTAATCCTCTGCTTTGCGGTGCCAGCACCCCGGGTTCTAGTCCCGGTCGGGGTGCCGGATTCTGTCCCGGTTGCCCCTCTTCCAGGCCAGCTCTCTGCTGTGGTCAGGGAGTGCAGTGGAGGATGGCCCAAGTGCTTGGGCCCTGCACCCCATGGGAGACCAGGATAAGCACCTGGCTCCTGCCTTTGGATCAGCACGGTGCACTGGCCGCAGCGCGGCGGCCATTGGAGGGTGAAGCAACGGCAAAGGAAGACCTTTCTCTCTGTCTCTCTCTCTCTCACTATCCACTCTGCCTGTCAAAAATAAAGAATAATTGTGTGTTAATTACAGAGTTCAACCAATAGTACTAGAACAAAAAAAAAATACTAAAATGGATAAAGTATTACATTGTACATCAATAGTCAGGACAAGAGCTGATCAAGTCACTGTTTTTGCTCTTTCAAGGAGGTCTTCCTTGGCCCTTGTCATGTGTAAAGCACTGTTACTAATGAGGGAAGCTGATTGGTCTTTTTTTCTACAGCTAATGAATTTGGTATTTTGTATTCACTTCTATCATGATATTGCTCTGAGTCTAGGAGCAAATCATTCCAGTTCTCTCACATTTCCATTTTTCTTCTCATCCAGGTACAGTCCTAATTCCCACTACATGTTTCCAAGGCCAAAGAAAATGAACACACCACCAGTAAGTTGTTTAGTTTTGTTTGCATTATATTGTGATATAGCAGCTTTATGAGTATATTTTATTAAAATTGTGAAATAAATATTTGACAACATAAAATTATGATTATAAAGCATTAGAAATATTAAACCTGATATCAAATTTGTTTCTAGTCTCTGTGATGCTATAACAGTAACATGTTTATCATGTTTTTCAAATTGGAACATAGAATCTCCTAAACTATTGTAAAATATAAAGTCTGAATTTTTATTTATTGGTCTTATCGATGATATAGTAGAGGTGGTTTAGTACCAACATAGTAATATACACTGAACTAGTAAAAAGTTGGGGCCAGCACTGTGGCACAGTGGGTTAATGCCCTGGCCTGAAGTGCTGCCATCTCAAATGGGTGCCAGTTTGAGACCCGGCTGTTCCACTTCTTTTTTGTTTGTTTGTTTAAACTTTTATTTAGTAAAAAAGTACAGCTTATGGATTACAATGGCTTCCCCCCCCATAGCTTCCCTCCCAACCGCAACTCTCCCATCTCCTGCTCCCTCTCCCATTCTATTCACATCAAGATTCATTTTCAATTCTCTTTATATACAGGAGATTAATTTAGCATATATTAAGTAAAGATTTCAACAGTTTGCACCCACATAGAAATACAAAGTTAAAAATACTGTTTGAGTACTAGTTATAGCATTAAATCACAACGTACAGCCCATTAAGGACAGAGATCCTACATGGGGAGTAAGTGAACAGCGATTCCTGTTGTTGACTTAACAAATTGACACTCTTGTTTATGGCATCAGTAATCTCCCTAGGCTCTTGTCATGAGTTGCCAAGGCTATGGAAGCCTTTTGAGTTCTTCAACTCTGATCTTATTTAGACAAGGTCATAGTCAAAGTGAAAGTTCACTCCTCCCTTAAGAGAAAGGCACCTCTTCTTTGATGGCCTGTTCTTTCTACTGGGATCTCACTAGAGGAGATCTTTCATTTAGGTCCTTTTTTTTGCCAGAGTATCTTGGCTTTCCATGCCTAAAATACTCTCATGGGCTCTTCAGCCAGATCCAAATGCCTTATGGGCTGATCCTGAGGCCAGAGTGTTGTTTAGGACATCTGCCATTCTATAAGTCTGCTGTGTATCCTGCATCCCATATTGCATTGTTCTCTCACCTTTTTATTCTATCAGTTAGTATTAGCAGACATTAGTCTTTTTTTTTAACTTTTATTTAATGAATATAAAATCCAAAGTTCAGCTTATGGAGTACAATGACTTCCCCCCCCCATAATGTCCCTCCCACCCACAACCCTCCCCTTTCCCACTCCCTCTCCCCTTCCATTCACATCAAGATTCACTTTCAATTCTCTTTATATACAGAAGGTCAGATTAGCATATATTAAGTAAAGATTTCAACAATTTGCACCCAAACAAACACACAGTGAAAAATACTGTTTGAGTACTAGTTATAGCATTAAATCACACTGTACAGCACATTAAGGACAGAGATCCTACATGAGGGTAAGTGCACATTGACTCCTGTTGTTGACTTAACCAACTGACATTCTTGTTTGTGGCATCAATAATCACCCTGTGCCACAGCGCTGGTCCTGGATCTTTTTAAAATATTTATTTTTCAACATTTTTTCTCCTTACTTGCTAGTATAGCATACTCCCTTGGTGCTGCTGCTCTCTGTGGACTTGTCCTCCTCAGCCTCTGACTAGAGCACAGCCACCTCTCCAATGCTGACATCCTCTGACACATGTTTCACTCTTCTGTTCTCTCTAAACTGCAGACTCTTGGGCAACCTAACTCTCATGCATAAACTTGCATATACACACACACCTGAGGACTCCAGAGTCTTGGATTTCAGGTTGTAATTAACTTTCATTTTCAGACTCGTGAAAAAACAAGTCTGGAAGCCATGGTGTAGCCTTGTGGTTCAGATGCCTGTGTCCCACATTGGAGTTTCTGGGTTTGATTCCCGGTTCCAGTCCCTGCCTCCAATTTCCTGATAATGTCTTATAGAATAATGTCTTATAGTCTTATAGAATGGCAGATGTCCCTGGGAGCTAGCAAGTGATGGCTCAGATGATTGGGTTCCTTGCTCCTGGGCAAGCCCTGGCCACTGTGGACATTTCAGCAGTGAACTAGAGGGTGAATACCACTTCTCTGTCTACTTGTTCATTTCTTTGCATCTCAAATTAAAAAAACAAAACAAGTATATTTGTATCATCCATTAAAATAACTTCCTCAATGGAAAAAAGTAGTTTCATTGTTAAATTTGGGGAAAAATAATGCTTCTTGGTTGTAAATGAAATTTGAATAATGCATAACTGTAAATCAGACTTCCATAGTGGATAAGGAAGAGAAAGATGGAAGCAATAATTTTTACTTCTGGCTTTGGTGCTTGTCATGTAACCTTGAAAAATTCCTTTAAACTCATGGGGCCTGAGTGTCCTTAAAATTACATGCTCACCCACCCACGTGAGAGACCTTGATGAAGCTCTGGACTCCTGTCTCCAGTGTGAAGCAGCCCTGGCCATTGTAGCCATTTAGAAAGTGACCCAGGGCCGAGTTTAATAAAAGTGGAGATACTGCAGGTTCAAGGAAGAGTAGGGGAGGAAACAGCAGAAGAAACTCTTCCAGAACGCGTGATTCACAGCGGACCTGTGTGGAGAGCATGGGAGCCCACAGTTCGGGACACCAGCGGCAGACTCAACACACCAGCGCTGGAACGCAAGGTGAGCCGAACCTCAATAGCCCGAGACACCGGCAGGCAAGCAGAGAGAGGAGACTAGAGGGAACGACCCCTGGGGGGGAAAAGTTCACCAGGCTAACTGGAAGAGAGAGAGAGAGAGAGAAAAAAAAAAGGTGACTGGTACGGGCACGGGTTTCTCTCTCTCCGCTCACCTCTCAAGGGCGAGCAAGACAAAGAGCAGGCGCCATCTTGGACATACGTCATAAGCAGAGCGACCTCAGGTCTGCACCGGCCCTGAGCCTAGCAGAAAACCCTGACTCTGGGCGGGGCGAATTAACAGGAGATTAGGACCTAGTAAATTTGTGGTGCTACTGAACTGAGACTGTGAAAAAAGAGACGGTGGGGGAGAGAACTCACGGAATTCACCTGAATACTCTCCAGAGACGCTACAATTCCGTAACTTTGGCAACCCAGTGGGAGACTGAAGGAGAATTTGAGCCCACTCCGAGGGCAGAACAGATTCCCTGTGTGGTCCTTGGGAAAGAGCTTCCGATCTCTGGCTCTTGTGGGTATATCATTTGCCTGCTAACTACCTCCAACTTCGTTCAGCTGTGCGGAATTACTTCCCTTTTGAATCAAAAAAAGAAAGAGAGAGAAAGAGAGATTTACCACTCCTAACCTGGGAGTGTCACCTTTGGGACACCAAACAGAGCTCTCAGGCCACACCCATCTCAAGCCCTAAGGCTCCATCAAAAACAGATAGTCCACTTAATCTAGAGTCATAGTATAACAAGAAAAAGCACCACAGTGAAGAAACCAAATATCTCCAATATGCCAAATAACAAATGCAAAAACCAAGGTAATAAAAACAAGGAAGTCACCATGACGCCCTCAAATGAAAAAGACACCCCAATTCAAGATTATGAAGATGATGACATAGAAGAAATGCAAGAAGCAGATCTCAAAAAATTGATAAGAACATTAAGAAGTTTTCAAAAACAAATTCTTGAACTACATAAAGCCTTAATGGACAAGATAGAAAATCTCTCTCGTGAAAATGAAATATTAAGGAGGAATCAAAATGAAACGAAACAATTAGTACAACAGGAAACTGTGATAGTGACTGAAGTGAAGAATTCAATAGATCAAATGAAAAACACATTAGAGAGCCTTACAAACAGAATGGGTGAAGCAGAAGAGAGAATATCGGACTTAGAAGAGAGAGAACAGGAAAGGATACAGTCAGATCAAAGAAAAGAAGAGGAAATTAGAAATCTAAAACATATTGTCAGGAATCTTCAGGATACTATTAAAAAAACCAACATTCGGGTTCTAGGAGTTCCTGAAGGCATGGAGAGGGAGAAAGGATTAGAAGGCCTTTTTAGTGAGATATTAGCAGAAAATTTCCCAGGTTTGGAGAAGGACAGAGAAATCCTAGTACAGGAAGCTCACAGAACCCCTAATAAACACGACCAAAAGAGATCCTCACCACGACACGTTGTAATTAAACTCTCCACAGTGAAACATAAAGAAAAGATCCTAAAATATGCAAGAGAGAAACGTCAGATTACTTTCAGAGGATCGCCAATCAGACTCACTGCTGACTTCTCATCAGAAACTCTACAAGCTAGAAGGGAATGGCGAGATATAGCCCAGGTACTAAGAGAGAAAAACTGCCAGCCCAGAATATTATATCCTGCAAAGCTATCATTTGTGAATGAAGGTGAAATAAAGACGTTTCATAACAAACAGAAATTGAAAGAATTTGTCGCCACTCGTCCAGCCCTGCAACAGATGCTTAAAGATGTGTTACACACAGAAACACAGAAACACGGTCATCAGTATGAAAGAAGATAAAGGAAGGAAAGCTCACAGCAAAAGATCACAGGGAATTCAAAGCATATATTAGAACTTATCTTTGGCAAATGGCAGGGCAAAGTTACCACTTTTCATTAGTCACATTGAACGTTAATGGCCTGAACTGTCCAGTTAAAAGACACCGATTGGGATTTGCTTTTTAACCTGATGCAATTTTAAATGATGCTTAATTTTGTTTTTAAATTTGAAATCCTAGCTCTTACCCATACATGGAACAACAATTAAATTGTACATGTAATTCGCCACTTTGCTACACTAACATTGTTCCAGGGGTACTTATGATGTACTTTTGAATTTTCTATACATGCAATAATGACATTTGCTAGCAGTTTTATGTCTTCCTTCCCAATATGTATGCATTTTGTATCCTTTCTTTGTGTTACTGCACTGTCTAGTAAATCCACCATAATATTGAAAAGTAGTGGTGAGAAAAAGACACTTCCCCCTTTCCCCAACTTAAGGGAAAACTGTCCAATTTCACTATTAAAGTTGGTTTTGGTAGATATTCTTTATCTAGATGAGGAATTTCTCTTCTGTTTCTTGTTTGCTCAGTTTTTTTATGCCAAATATCTTTTACAAAAGTTGATGTAACCATTTAACATTTTTGCAGTTTGTGTAGTATGTCCAATTTATTGATTTTTTAAAATGCTGACAGCCTTGCTTACGTGGGATAAATACCACTTGCTTGTACTACATAAAATTGTTGGATTTTACCTATTATTTAAAAAAAAGAGAGATTTCTAAAGGCAACCCAGAGGAATCCTTAATCCAGTTCTTCATTAGAAGAGATGTGCAATTCGGGACATGCTCAAGCTGACTTACCTCAAACGGTAGAGTTAGAAACATACCAGGGGATTCCAATTCAATCCCATCAAGGTGGCATGTACCAATGCCATCTCACTAGTCCCAGTGATCAATTTCTGTGCACAATTGATCATAATGATAGGACTAAGAACCAAAGGGATCACATAAACAAGAATAGTGTCTGCAAATACTAGCTGATAGAATCAAAAAGGGAGAGAATGATCCAACATGGGAAGTGAGATACACAGCAGACCCATAGAATGGCAGATGTCCTAAACAGCACTCTGGCCTCAGAATCAGCCCTTAAGGCATGCGGATCCAGCTGAAAAGCCCATGAGAGTATTTCAGGCATGGAAAGCCAAGACACTCTGGGGAAAAAAAAAATGAAAGATCTCCACAAGTGAGATCCCAGTGGAAAGAACGGGTCATCAAAGAAGGAGGTACCTTTCTCTGAAGGGAGGAGAGAACTTCCACTTTGACCATGGCCTTGTCTAAATATTATCAGAGTCAGTGAACTCAGGGGGCTTCCATAGCCTTGGAAACTCATGACAAGAGCCTAGGGTGATTACTGATGCCATAAACAAGAGTGTCAATTTGTTAAGTCAACAACAGGAGTCACTGTGTACTTACTCCTCATGTAGGATCTTTGTCCTTAGTGGGCTGTACATTGAGATTTAATGCTATAACTAGTACTCAAATAGTATTTTTCACTTTATGTTTCTGTGTGGGAGCAAACTGTTGAAATCTTTACTTAATGTATGCTAAACTGATCTTCTGTATATAAAGAGAATTGAAAATGAATCTTGATGTGAATGGAAGGGGAAAGGGAGTGGGAAAGGGGAGGGTTGCGGGTGGGAGGGACGTTATGGGGGGCAAGCCATTGTAATCCATAAGCTGTACTTTGGAAATTTATATTCATTAAATAAAAGTTAAAAAAAAAATTACATGCTCATCTAGTTGAGGCAGGTGGTGTAAGGGGAGGTGGCAGGAAGCTGAGAGCTTTCCTTGTTTCTGTGCCGACAGAGCTAAGTGACATTAGCAAGTCATTTGACCCCTCTGGATCTTCCTCCCTTGTGAGATAAGATTGTCTTTATAGTTAAAGAATTTATTCTACACAGTCCTATCTTATGGTAAGGTTCACATGACTGTGAAGTGTTTTATAAACTGGCAGTGTAATAATCAAGTTGGCATTGAAGATGAAATGTTAAACAGCATAGAACTTCTAAGGCTTGTAGTTCTATTAGGAGCTACACAGAAACATTTAAGTTCATGGGCATTTTTAAATTTAAAAACAGAATCATTGAATCACTGTTCAGAATCAGTATAGTTACTAAAATTCTTATTTATAATCACTGAGATTGGTAGTGTAATTACTGATAGCATACTCCTAGTGTTGTATATTTTAGTTTATATAATACCTAGACTATATAAAATATAGGTAGCATGGGAAGTGGGATACACAGCAGTCTTATAGAATGGCAGATGTCCTAAACAGCACTCTGGCCTCAGAATCAGCCCTTAAGGCCCTCGGGTCTGGCTGAAGAGCCCATGAGAGTATTTTAGGTATGGAAAGCCACTCTGGCAAAAAAGAAAAAAAGAAAAAAAAAAGGACCTAAATCAAAGATCTCTGTGAGTGTGATCCCAGTAGAAAGAACAGGCTATCAAAGAAGGAGGTGCCTTTCTCTGAAGGGAGGAGAGAACTTCCACTTTGACTATGACCTTGTCTAAATAAGATCGAAGTCAGTGAACTCAAGAGGCTTCCATAGCCTTGGCAACTCATGACTAGAGCCTAAGGAGATTACTGATGCCATAAACAAGAGTGTCAAATTGTTAAGTCAACAACAGGAATCATTGTGTGCTTACTCCTTATGTGGGATCTCTGTCCTTAATGTGTTGTCCAATGTGAAGTAATGCTATAACTAGTACTCAAACAGTATTTTACACTTTATGTTCTGTGTGGTGCAAACTGATGAAATCTTTACTTAATATATACTAAATCAATCTTCTGTGTATAAAGATAATTGAAAATGAATCTTGATGTGAATGGAATGGGAGAGGGAGTGGGAGAT
This sequence comes from Oryctolagus cuniculus, assembly GCF_051225735.1. NCBI lineage: Eukaryota > Metazoa > Chordata > Mammalia > Lagomorpha > Leporidae > Oryctolagus > Oryctolagus cuniculus. Next base: position 94,488,796 of record NC_142878.1, on the reverse strand, counting down.
GGGAGGGGTGCGGGTGGGAGAAAAGTTATGGGAGGGAAGCCTTTGTAATCCATAAACTGTACTTTGGAAAATTATATTTACTAAATAAAGTTTTTAAAAAATTAAAAAATAAAAAATATAGGTAGCAATATTTAATGCTTCTCTTTTACTGGATTGGATTATAGCATACATTAATAAACCTTTTTTTAAAAGATTTATTTATTTATTTGAAAGACAGAATTATAGAGAGAGAGACACATAAATAGACAGAGATGTTCTGTCTGCTGTTTTACTCCCCAAGTGGCTGCAAGCAGCTGGAGCTGAGCTAATCCAAAGCCAGGTGCTTCTTCCAGGTCTCCTACATGGATTCAGGGACCCAAATATTTGGGCCATCTCCTGCTGCTTTCCCAGGCACATTAGCTGGTAACTAGATTAGAAGCAGAGCAGCTGGGACATGATACAGTGCCCATAAGGGATGCCAGCACTGCAGGTGGTGGCTTTACCTTATATGCCACAGCACCAGCAACAGCCTATTCATTTTAAATTAATAACTAAAGATTATCCACTGTTCAGCCTCCAGGCTTTGGCTTGGCCCAGCCTCTGCTGTTGTGGACATTTGGGGAGTGAACCACAGGTTGAAAGATCTCTCTTCTTATGTCTCTTCCTCTCTAACCTTGCCTTTCAAATAAATAAATGAGTCTTTAAAATAAAAATACACACACACACACACACACACACACACACGGTACCAACACAGTGGGTAAAGCCATGGCCTGCTGTGCCAGCATCCCATATGGGTGCTGATTCAAGTCCCAGCTGCTCCACTTCCAATCTATCTCCCTGCTAATGTGCCAGGGAAAGCGTCAGAAGGTGACCCAAGTGCTTGAACCACTGCATTCATGTGGGAGACCTGGAAGAAGCACCTGGCTTTAGATTGGCTCAGCTGAGGCCAATTTGGGAAGTGAACCAGCAGATGGAAGATCTGTCTCTACCCCTTCTCTGTAACTCTGCCTTTCAAATAAATAACAGATTTTAAAAATGGGGGAAAAGGGCAGTTCTGTTGCCTTCCCTTTATCTAGAGTAACATAATCAAAATCTGTTAGGCAAATGAATAAGGGAAATTCTGAGATCATATATTGACCACAGAAGAGAATGGATTCCCTGTACATTTTCTGGAAGCCCATGCTAGTTGGAACCAAGGGAAGGATAACAAAAAGGGGAGGCCTATATCCCTCTTATTTATCCTCTTTGTTCATTGGAGCATTGGAGAGTTGAGTAATGTAACATTGGTGTTTGTCTCCATACAGTTCACTTCTGTATGGAGTGCTGGTTCTTTTTTGTGTGTGTTTCTTTTTTATTTATTTTAAGAGATTTATTTGAAAGGCATAGAGACAGGGGTCTTCCATCTGCTGGTTTGATCCCCCAATGTTTGGGCGAGGCTGAAGACCCACGTGCCCCCCCCCAGGTCTCCTGTGTGCTGTGGGGTCCAAGTGCCTGTCCATCACTGCTGCACTCATTGGCTGGAGTGGGACAGGAAGTGGGGTGGCAGGGACTCGAACCGGCACCCGTGATGCGGGCCCTACAGGCTGTGGTTGCACCCCATGCCATGGCGCCGACCTCGATAAACCTTTCTTTAAAGTGGAATTAGGGGTAAAAATTGTCTGAGGTGCACACGCGGTTCCATTATGAGAGGGGTTGAGGCCCCATAGATGCCCGGGGGCCATCAGGAACACCTGCAACCTTGGCCCGCAGGTCCTGTGCATCTCCCCTCTGCTTCTGCCCCACCTGTGGGCCAGGCCCAGGCCCCAGTGGTGCCTCAGGGGTTTCTGCCCCAAACTGGTCACTTTAGGTCACTTTGTGATCCCTAACCTCTGCCCAAGGAAGGAAGCAGGAAGTGGCTCAGCAGGCTTCCCCCGACCTCTGGAGCCCTGAGCCGCGGTGCCGGCCCATGACCTGGGGAGCCCGTGGCCATTCTGGGCCAGCCATTGGGACCTGTGACCCCCGGCCCCGGGCACCAACCCCTTCGAGGTCACCACAGCAGCCTCCTATTTAGCTTGTTCTTAATCCTCAAGAAGGGATTTAGGTCAATGTTTTATTCTCATCAAAGACCATGATGTTTAATAAAAGATTTTAGTAATTTTAACCCTGGGTCATTCTAAAGATGTGCTGTGACTTAGGTTTAGAAAAGAGCATCTTCCTTGCCACTCTTATCTCAGCTCTGGGGGCTGTCAGTTCTCCCTGCACAGATTCAGTAATGCATGATTCTTCTCTACTACAAAGATCTTATGTTGGTCATATTTCCAGTTACCAAAATCAAATCAACTCACACCTGGACTCTGAGCATTCAATGACATTATTTATCAAAATAAATGTATTCAAATATTCAAAGACCACTTCAAAGCTTAGCTGCCTTCAAGAGTTTTTGGCACTTGGAACAGCCATTGTGGTTTTCTACACATGAGCACTCACTATTTTAAATACCATTTAACAATTCAAACATCACTTCCGGTTCAGCAATACACAACAATAGAATGGATGATTCTACATAATAAACATCTTACATTAGTTTGGACTTAAAACCTAGAACTAAAACCATGTGGTGACATGGATGGATTTAAGGAAAGATGTAGAGCTAGGTAGCTAAGGCCACCGAATCCCAGACCTATTGATTTTAAGTGAGTCTAGATCAACAGCATTCCATTGCATTATCTTCCATCTCAGAGTCCTGCTTTTCCAGCGAGACCCACCCCACTCAGACCACGTATTTCCTGCCTGTGTCTTCACGGTGGTAGAAGCTGTTCTGATACAGGTATCTCCTGGACAATCACCAGCTTCCTGATTTACTACCTGAACTGGAATCAACAGTTGTGAGGGATGTTTCCCAAACACCCAGGCTGAATTGAATGTCAGTGTCTGGCAGTCAAAATCTTCTGCCTTAGGAAACAGAACATGTACTCTACTCTGGGGCTCCTTTTTCTTCTCATGGGGTTCTGTGGTGATCTGTGGTTTTCAACACAAGTCCTGGTAGCATTCTGACTCAAAAGAAAGACCAGGGGTAAGAGTTCTTTCTGGGGGCTGGTGCTGTGGCATAGCAAGTTACACTGCTGCCTGCAGCACTAACATCCCACATGGATGCCAGTTTGACTCCCAGCTGCTCTGCTTCTTCCCCAGCTCCTTGTTGTAAAGCAGCAGAGAATGGCCCAAGTGCTTGGTCCTCTGCCCCCACATGGGAGACCTGGAGGAAGGGAGTGAACCTCTGTCTTTTCCTCTTTTTTTCTCTCTGTACTCTGCCTTGCAAATAAATACAACTTCAAAAAGTTATTCTCCACCAAACAATACACCCTTTTCCAGGCAGCTGTAAAGCTGGGAGTTGTAGCTTCTTGTATATTTTGGATAATAAGAGTTTTGGTTTGAAAGCATGTTCATCTGAAACAAAGATCACTCATTATCCTTTGTTAGAGAAGGGGGCTCTGCTCTTTGAAAGTGAAAATCAGAAGCTGTAATGTGTGATGAGCTTCACCTGCCAGGTAGGGGGGATACTTAGTTGAAAGCCAGGACACCAGGAGAGGAAGCTTTTCAGATTCCCTGGCCCTTGCTTTAGTCTTATGTCTTTACTTCTTCTGTTGCTTCTTGATGTCAAGAGTGTACACTTTATGCTGAAATGGGGAATTGTGCCTTACCTCTTTTGGGCCTTTTTCTAAGAAGAGTGCATATATTTATCTTGGATATAAGGATAGCTTCTGGGGTGGGTGGATTTTTTTGGAAGTTTTCACAAGGCAGCCAGTAGCCTATATTTTCTTCACAGAATTCAGTTTTTAGAAAAGCCTCCAATACAGCAGACCATCTGTAGGTAGGGAAGAGAAGGTAGAAAAATAAAAAGAAAATGAGGAATATGAGGGTGCTAATGATCAAATAATCCCTTGTGCTTTTCTAGTACTAGGATTAGCTATTCACTAGTTTTTACTCAATCCTGTAATCCTGCAGATTTAGCTCTTTAAAGACAAAGGTGCCAGTAGGCAAAATACTTAAGTTGGTTCCATACTACTAAAACATAAATACTTCAGTTTGTTTTAATGCCAAAAATGTATTTACAGGAGAGGCATAAATCCTCAGGGAACTAAGTCTCTTGCAAACACTGCATGCAATAAAAAGCATCCTCAGCCTCAACCAAGAGCACTGCCATTGCAGAGCTGAAGGGTGATTTATCTTCCCCACCTGGTGTGAACATGCTGAGAAATAAATGGAGATAAACAGACCTTCTAGGTTAAGTCGAATTCTCCTTGGTGAGCTGCTCATTTGAGGACACAGCCTTTCTGCACTCTTGTGATACTTGCAGTGGATTAAATTCAAGTCTAATTCACATTTGCTGGCCAGCATCTCCTGGAATGCTTCTGACCACAACAGTGCTTCCTTCAGGGAAGGTCTGCAAGAGCAGTTCTGTAATGAGTTGTGCTCAGAGCAGTTCCCCTCCCAGCTCAGCAGTGAGCTGTTCAGATTGCAAACACAGGAATCTCAACTTACTTGATGAAAGCTTGCTACCTGCTTTTCTTGCCAATTGTGGCCTTCCCAGGAATTGTGGAGTTTTGCCATAGGTAGCTCAACCCAGTCTTCAATACTCTTAATCTTAAAAAAAAAGATAATTCACTAAGTGGTCATCCTTGAATACACTACTGAGCCTGAATGCATTTTTACCAAATAAAGTCACCCAATAGCTATAAACCAAAAGCCAACAACAGGCTTACCCACCTAATATTACACTCAGCCCCGAAGTACTGAGCAGTTTCATCAGTTCCTCAGAATGTAACTATGCTGTGAGGACTAAAGATAGGACTGCCCAAATTTTAATTATCAATACACTGCACAGCTAATAAAGCAGATGCTGCCTCTGGCCCACAAAAGGAGACAGTTTCCCTGCAAGGTTAACCACAATTGGGGGACATTTTGCACCTGATGGAATCCACAGCAGGACTGCCTTGAGCCGGCTCCTCTGCTTCCCTTTCCACCTTTGGTCCTGGATGGGCCAGAGACCATGCACAGGAGGTGCCACCAGTCACCCGTGTCCCCCTGTCCCCCTGCAATGCTCCTGGGAGGCAGATGCTGCAGAACAGTGATTTGTTCCATGATTGTCACTGTGTGAGATCAGCCCATCATGAGAAAATGACCATGGACTTGAATGAGATATCAACCGCAGAAGCACTGCCCCCAGCAGCAGTGCAGGAGGGTGGATGATGGAAGGCACAGCACGGCCAGGATCTCTAGGGACCCTGCAGGACTCTGCTGCCCTGGATGCCTACAGCAGGCAGCTGCACGAGGGCCCAGTGTGCCTCCAGCGCCCTCGTACCAAGCCCTTCCCCCGTCTGCCCATGCAGACCACACAGATGCTGCGTCAGTGAGCAAATCAGCACTGCACACTTGGTTTTCCTGCTAAGACTCGGCCTTCATTGCTTCCCCAAGTGCAGCACGTGCTGCAAGCCTCAGCCAGCAGGGCTGGCGGGAGAGGTGGGCGGTCACACTCACCAGGTCTGTCTCTTCTTCTGCCCCTCCTGACTCTCGGGCCACCACCTGCATTCTAGCCCCAAGGTACAAAGTGGAAAAGAACATAACACCACCCACGTCACCCGCACACACTGCAACTACCATCTGCCCACCAATGAACACCACCTTTATAGCCAGCCTGGTGTGGGGCGGGTCTGGCAGCCCTGGTCCTGCCCCAGGGCAGTGAGGATTGGCCCGAGGCCCCCCGCCATGCTGAGCCTGAGCTGCCCTGCAGCAGATTCTGGAAGCAAGGGAGCTGCTGATGGCTGAGGCCTTGACTCAGAGCACACTTAGGGAGACCCCATGCCTGGCAAGGGCACTGGGGCCCTGGACTTTCCCAGGCTGCAGTCCTAGGGTGTAGGCTGGCTCAGCCCTTCTTCCCCCAGCCCTGCCCGCAGGTGGAGTGGGGTTCCCATGGGGGCATCTTTCTTCATGGGAGAGCGGGTGAACCCCAAATGCCACGACTCCCGGTGCCGGGTGCTGGCCTGTGGCCTTCTGGGAGGGAGTAGGAGACAGTGACTTTGTGGGGAGGTGACACTTGAGCTGGGCCTGTATTTTGGGTTGGCTCTGGATGCACATTCCAGTGCGCCTGGACCTGCAGGGCTGCTGCAGGCCTCCTGGAGGCTCTGGGAGCCGGGCGTCCTGGTGGCGAGGGCAGGAGAGCAGGAGGTCGAGGTGCTGAGCTCCCATTGGGTGCACCAGGCACTTCGGAGCTGTTCACAGTAAGGAGTCGAGGTCACCTCCTGAACCACTCCTGGTCCCAAACTCCTGGTTTGGGGTTTGCCAGAACCCTGAATTAGGGGTGTGGTGGGGGTGGTAGTGGTTGGCTTCAATGCACTTTATTTGTGAATTCTTCAAACACAGCTTCTCCCTACTCCTGCAGGCTTTCAGGTGATTGATGAGGACAGAGTCCCTCAGCTGCAAAGTGACTGAATTTTGGAAACTATGTCCAGAACTTCATAGTGTGTATTCAGGTGGTCATCCTTCAGGCCTGCAGGTGGACAGCAAGAGCAACAGTAAGATATTAATCACTGTAGACACTCTCCTTTCTTTCTGGTAGACCCACCAAAAGAAAATGGGAGATGAGTACTTGAACATTGGAACCAGTCAGCATGCTAAGGTGAGCTGCCAGTACTTGGAGCTCAGGAGTGGACATGGAGAGCAAAACATGCATTGTTACTAAAGAGGACAGTTAGGTATTTTACTGTGAAAGGGGAAATCATTTATATGTGAGCAAGACACCTTAAGAAAAGGTCTGTATATTTATTTTTGTTTATTTGCAAGGCAGAGAGAGCCCTTCCATTTACTGCTCATTCCTCAAATGTCTGCACCAACCAGAGCTGGGTCAGGCTGAAGCCAGGAATTCAGTGTGGGTCTCCCACATAGGTGGCAGGGACTCAAGTACTTGAGCCATCAGCTGCTGCCTCCCAGGGTTCTGTTAGCAGGAAGCCAGAAGCAGAAGCAAGGCTAGGGCTTGAACCCCGGGCATTCTGACTGGGATGTGGAAGGCTTTATCACTATGCCAAACATATGCTCCAGTAAGGTGTTTCAACACATTTGCAAAATGTAAGAATGTGGTTTTAAATATATGCTCTTCATCTTAAAAATTTGCATAATCTTATATTCAGTTTCATATGATTCAATACTTATTATTAAATACAAGTAACATTTAGACACATGCTTTACTCACCAATACAAACCTCAGTAATTTTTTCACTTAGAACCTTGAATATTAGCATTCATTCAGACTGAAGTTCACTCATAGGCTGGGAATTCTGACAAAGAGACAGTAGGGAAAAAAATCTAGATGTGTATCTGATACCTAATAAGATTCTGAACCTGACTGATAGAATTTAGAATCTGAGTAACTGTTCGGAGAGTCACTTCATACCTCTCCCCTCAGTAATGAGAAGACTGTGTCCTTTGGCCACTTTCACATGATGTTATGTAAATCTAACCTGAAAAGCCTTTTATAAATTCTGAAGTACCATACATAATCATATTATGCATTTCCATATGTGTGAAAAAAGGCAATGTCAAATAACAGTGTACTACATCCTGCTTGACAAAACAAAGAATTCCCCTAGTATGATTGCTCAAGCTGAGAACAGATAGGCTGTACCTGGATTAATGTTACAATTTGATTTGTCTATGTCCCACAGATGACTTAGGTCAGTACCTGGATTAATGTCAAGACTGTAATTGGTATTGTCAAGATTGTAATTGATATTAGTTTTACACTTGCTTCAGGTCAGCTTGACCCTAGCAACCATGTATTCCCCTTCCCTTCCTTGGTTTTTTTTTTTTGCCTTTATAAATCCTGTTGCTTTGAGTTTCAGGGTCAAGTGTAGACCACGAGTCCACTCTTGGCCACTGGCAATAAAGGACTCCAAAGTTCAAAAAAAAAAAAAAAAAAAAGGCAATGTCAAAGGCATAGCTATTCCAGAGAGAAGTTAGGAGGATTAGCTCAGTTTGTAAGTGTGTAAGTACCATTAAATACCAACATATTTGAAACAGATTTATAGAGTGTGGAGTTCATGATAGATATTTAATAAATGCACTCTGGATAATAAGCAAATATTAGAAATAATGCCACACCCATCAGTGTTTAAACTCTTCAGACAGCTCCATGCCAGGGAAGTGCAGTGATCCCTGTAAATTAACAAAAATCAATCTGTGTATACCCATGGAAGCAACTGGTTTATATGCAACCTATACTAGAGGTTTTTGTGTTTAGTAAAATTACTTGATTTTTTTAATGAATGCTTTCAGACTGATACCTGATGCTGAGTGGCAGACAATTTTTTCTGAAAAGTATGTGGTTGTGAAATATAAATATAAATCAGTTTATAATTTTTGTGTCTGAATATTTTTATGCATTGAAACAATACCTGCAATAATCAGAAGACTTTTCCTCAAAAAGTTGCTATATTGATGCATTTTCATTTATTTATGTAATGTATGTTTAGGTAAAAGGAAGAGAGAGAGATCTCTATCTTTCATCTGCTGGCTCACTTCCAGATGGCCACAATAGCTGGGGCTGAGCCAGGCCGAAGCCAGGACCCTGGAACTATGTCCCAGTCCCCCATGTGGGTACAGGAACCCAAACTCTTGGGCAATCTTTGCTGGTTTCCCAAGCAAAGAGCTGGATGAGAAGTGAAGGAGGTGAGTCTCAAAGCAGTGCCATAAGGCATGCTGCTGTTGCAGTTGGCAACTTACCCTTTTGTGCCACAATGCTGGCCCTGAATTGATGACATATTTAAGTGCTGCCACTGCCTTTTGGCTAAATAGGATGACTTAACATGTTTTCTACTCTGTGGAAGAGGAACAAATAAGGCAGTTGGTTGTAAAAGTTGCCCATGGAAACCACAGCCTGAGAAAGATGAATCAACTCACCTTGCATTTTCCATGTTGTATCTACACCACCCTTTTCTGGACAAACATATGATTGTATGTCCTTGTGATGGAGATTCTCAGGGTGCTGGAACTTTTTGTAATTTTTTAAAAATATAGATTAAGAAGATGGCAAATAAACAAAAAATTACAAACTGCTGCCAATACCAAGAAGAGATTATTGAGAGTAAAAGGTCACCTGTTGGAGCCAGCACTGTGGCACATCAGGTTATAGCCCTGGCTTGAAATACAGGCATCCCATATGAGTGCTGGTAGAGTCCCAGCTGCTCCACTTCCAGTCCAGCCTCCTGCTAATGCACCTGGGAAAGCAGTAGAGGATGTCCCAAGTCCTTGGGCCCTTTTGCTCATGTGGGAGACCCAGAAGAAGCTCCTGGCTCCTGGCTTCAGATCAGCACAGCTCTGTCCATTGTAGCCATTTGGGGAGTGAACCAGCAGACAGAAGATTCTCTCTCTCTCTCTCTCCCTCACTCTCTACCTCTCTATATAACTTTTTCAAATACATAAAATAATTTTTTTAAAAAAGGTATCCTGCCATACTTCTTTCTTCCCTGTTAATTACTAGGAATTAAAAATTGTTACAGGGCCAGCACTGTGGCAAAATGGGTTATTGTCGCTCCCCCATCTCGTGGAGGAACGACACAGGACCCTGCACTGTTCTTTCGTCTGCTCAGCCCTTCCCGGGTTTGCTGCTGGTCCTTCCCGGGTTGGCTGCCAACCCCTCCACTTCCGTGGAGGGGCGGTACCCCCTGCCACTTTCCCTGCTTCCACAGAGGAGCGGCACACCGCCGGCCGGCTCTCTTGGAGGCTGCTCAGGTGTTCCTTCAGATGTTCCTGGTGCATGTTGTCTCTCTCCTCCTTTATAGTCCTCTTCCACCAATCCCAACTCTGCTACCCACACGCTGAGCATGCTGCTCTCCTCCAATCAGGAGCAGGATCAGCTCCTGCAGCTTATCAGTCAAATTGGTGAGAGGCAGCTGCGTAGAAGTTTACTCCTCCCCAGCGCCATATTGTGGGAGAGCAGATGCATAGAATAAGTCTTAATTCCAGTAACTTAGTCTAGTCTCAGTTGCTCCCCACAGGTTATACCAACACCTGCAGCACTAGCATCCTCTATGGGCACCAATTGCATGTTCTACTACTGATCCAGCTCCTTGCTAACATACCTGGGAAAGCAGCAGAATATGGTACAAATCCTTGGGTCCTGCACCCAAGCGAGAGACCTGGATGAAATTTCCCTGGCTCCTGGCTTTTTTTTTTTTTTTGAAGATTTGTTTATTTATTTGAAAGAGTTACACACACACACACACACACACACAGAGGGAGGGAGGTCTTCCATCTGATGGTTTACTCCCCAACTGGTTGCAATAGCTGGAGCTGCACTAATCTGAAGCCAGGAACCAGGAGCTTCTTCCAGGTCTCCCACTTAGGTGCAGGGCCCCAAGGACTTGGGCCATCTCCTACTGCTTTCCCAGGCCGTAAGCTGAAAGCTCAATCAGAAGTGGAGCAGCCAGGTCTTGAACCAGTGCCCTTATGGGATGCCAGTGCTTCAGGCCAGGGTGTTAATCTGCTGTGCCATAGCACTGGCCCCTACTCCTGGCTTTGTCCTGGCCCAGCCCCAGGTTTTCAGTAATTTGGGGAGTGAGCCAGCAGATGGAAGACCTTTCTCAAGTAAATAAAACAAATCTTAAAAATATATAAATATATTTATGTAATAATCATGTTCATGGTTTAGAAATTTAGTGACCAAAATATAAGCTTTTAAAAACCCACTCAGTATCATTCTGTATATTGCTCTTTGCTTTGCTTTTTGCAATCATTAAGATGTTTTAGGTCCTGAATTTATCAGTGCTGTAAGCTTCTTTCTTGTATAACTTTGAAAGCTTAAGTGGTTTTTATTTTTATTTTTTAAAGGAAGATTCATGCATGTATTTGAAAATGTAGCAGAGTGGAAGAGACAGATTATCTATCTGCTGGTTTACTCCTCAGGTGGCTGCAGTGGCCTGGGCTGGGCCAGACTGAAGACAGGAACTTCATCTGGGTGTCCCATGTGGGTGGCAGGGCCCCAGTTATCTTCTGTTGCTTTTCTGGGACCATTAGCAGGAAGCTGGATTGGAAGGGGGAGCTGCCGGGACTCAGCTAGCACCCATATGGGATACCAGCATTACAGGCAGCGTCTTACCTCATGGTACAGCATTGGCACCAAGTGGTCACATTTTACCTAGGGAAAAGAAAAATTAAAACCTAGGAAATTAAATGCCATGGGCAAAGGATGTGGTGAGTGGAAAAAATGAAAACTTTTAGTACTGTGGGGAGCAATTCGGACTATACTGTTACTGGAATTAAGACTTATTCTATGCATCTGCTCTCCCACAATATGGCACTGGGAGAGAAGAGGCTTCTACACAGCTGCCTCCAGTTCAGCCAATAAACAGCAGGACTTGCTCCTGATTGGAGAGCAGCGTACTCGGCGTGTGGGCAGCCGAGTTAGGATTGGTGGAGGAGGACTATAAAGGAGGAGAGAGACGGCATGCACCAGGAACATCTAAGAGGAACATCTAAGGGGAACACCTGTGCAGCCCCCGAGAGAGCCGGCCGGCGGTGTGCTGCTCCCCTGCGGAAGTGGGGAATGTGGCCAGGGGGAACTGCCCTTCCACGGAGGTGGAAGGGATAGTAGCCAACCCGGGAAGAACCAGCAGCAAACCCGGGGAGGGCCGAGCAGACAGAAAGAACAGCGCAGGGTCCTGTGTCGTTCCTCCACGAAGAGGGGGAGCGACATAATGGTGCCGTGACTCGGATATGAAGCCTAGGCAGGGCTTAGAGTCGTTCCTCCGCGAAGAGGGGGAGCGACAAGTACCTAGTGGTTGGTCATATGAAAGAAGTGGGACACTTACCTATATTATTACCTTTAATCCAGTTTGAGTTTCTTTAATTTTTTTTACTTAATTGGGAGGCAGAGGGAGAGAGAATGAAAATGCACTCTGATTCTCTGCTTTACTCCCCAAAATGCCTGCAACAGTCAGAACTGGGTCAGGCTGAAGCCAGGGGTGTGAACTCAATTTTTTTATGTATTTGACAGGTAGAGATAAAGATAGTGAGAGAAACAGAAAGAAAGGTCTTCCATCTGCTGGCTCATTCCCCAAATGGCCACTACAGCTGGCACTATGCCAATTCAAAGCCAGGAGCCAGGTGCTTCTTCCTGGTCTCCCATGAAGGTGCAGGAGCCCAAGCACTTGGGCCATCCTCCACTGCCCTCCAGGGCTACAGCAGAGAGCTGGACTGGAAGAATAACCAGGACTAGAACCCGGCACCCAAATGGGATGCCAGTGCTGCAGGCAGAGGATTAACCAAGTGAGCCATGGCGCCAGCCCATGAACTCAATCTTAATCTCCCATGTGTGGGCAGAAACCTGAATACTTGAGCCATCAGTGCTGCCTTATAGGATCGGTATTTGCAGGAAGCTGGAGTTAGGAACCAGAGCTAGGCACTGAACCCCAGTACTCTGATGTAAGACTTGGACATCTTTTTTTTCCCGACGATTTATTTATTTATTTGAAAGGCAGAGTTACATAGAGAGAGAGAAGTCTTCCATCTGCTGGTTTACTTTCCAGTTGGCTGCAATGGCTGGAGCTGGGCTCATCCGAAGCCAGGAGCCAGGAGCTTCAAGGTCTCCCATGCATGTGCATGGGCCCAATCACTTGGGCCATTTTCTACTGCTTTCCCAGGCCATAGCAAGGAGCTGGATCAGAAGTGGAGCAGCAAGGACTCGAACCAGTGCCCATATGGGATGCCCATAATGTTTTCTTTAATTGGAGAAATGTTCCTTTGATAGAATGAGTGTATGTCCCCACAATATTCTCTACTTACTCATAATAGGGTCTGAGATGTAAAAGTCATGATTAATTTCTTAGAATAAAATTTACATACCCAGAAGCAAAGAGAGAAAATTAACCTTTTATTTTTCTCATGAATGAATCAAAGTTTAAAAACTAACACTTAACTTGTATTTTAGAGGAGTTAAAGACTTAACCAACTCTTCTATTAGAAATACTACGTTGTGGCCAGTGCTGTGGCACAGCAGGTTAAAGCACTGGCCTGAAGTGCCAGCATCCCATATGGGCTCTGGTTCTAGTCCCAGCTGCTCCACTTCTGATCCAGCTCTCTGCTATGGCCTGGGAAAGCAGTAGAAGATGGCCCAAGTCTTTGGGCTGTTCTGAGGCTCTTAGCATAGTGAAGATATCTTAGATTCTCATTAGTGAAATCTTTAGAAATGTCAGAAAGCATGTAACTTTCTTTAACGATCTGAAACAGAGATGAGATCCATAAGGGTAGAACTGCTCAGCAGCCACACTGCAGGAATATGTATCTTTCTGACGATATCTTCATCTGCTTCTTGCAGTTGCAGCCAGTCTATGAGCTCTTGGTCTGTTTTCTGCCCTTGGGAGGGCCTAGGGTGCTCTATATTATCTGTAAGGATTCAAAATTTGTTGTATATTAGTGTCTAATCATAAAATTTCCAAAGTGACAAGCTGGATGTAATAAACTATGCCAGACTGCAAAAAAAAAAGAAAGAAAAGAAAATACAAACATGGTGTACTGTCTATAAAGTACAGCGGTAAATCTGTATTATAGAGATACACATCTTTACACAATTCTCTGTTTCTTTCACTCTGAAAGTCTACATTCAGCTCTCGATGTTATGATTACTTAGGAATAGATTTCATATACTTACTTTCATAATCAGTGAACTCGGAATTATTATTGTAGTATTGAGGATTGTATTGACTAAAACACTATGTTTATTCCATGTTAAATAACATCATTGTATCTTTGGATTCCATTTGTCCTGCTACTGATGTATTCACAGGAGAGGGGAGGTGGGAGGAAAACCCAAAATCCATCAGGGTGGAGGAGGAATGTCAGAGGCTGTGGTTCTATTGTACTGCAGCTTTGGTTCTGGAAGAACACATTAATGGACCCAGATGGTTTGAAACTAACTGAGGGCCTATGTACTGTACACTTGTCTGTGGTACTGCATTTTCATTTATGTAAAATTTATTTTCTTCAAGTAATATATTAATTTGGATGAAAATGAAGATGTTAAGGAATTTTCAGAATGGGTCTATTTAACCTTCATTGGCTTTGTTTTTAGGCATTTAACTCAGAAAAGAAAAGATAGAAAAAAATACATTTTGGGTTCTCTTCATCTCTACCATGGCACTCTTTGGTTAAGATTTGTCATTTTGTCATATTTGATTCTCTAGACTCCCTGAAAGATCCCCTACTTCATTAGATGGAGTCCGTGTCTCACCATGGCAGTGAAAAGTTTAAAATGTTCCAGCTTTGCATTTAGCTAGGTCATGGACACATGCCATGGCACTTGCCAGCCAATTGTGTCAGGGGCATCATCTGAATCAGAATTACTTGCATGAAAGAAAAAGGAGTTTCAGATTCTTCCAGTGAAAGTGGATAGGAGCAGGAGCTGCAGAACATTGCCAGGGGTGAGTGTGCCATGGGATGCCATGTGGTGGCTGGTGTCTGGGGTGCTGGTTCTGCAGAAGATAGGGCTTATGGGGGCTGGTGCTGTGGCATAGCAGGTAAGGCTGCCGCCTGCAGTGCCAGCATCCCATATGGTCACCGGCTGGAGTCCTGGCTGCTCCACTTCCAATCCAGCTGTGCTATGGCCTGAGAAAGCAGTAGAAGATGGCCCATGTCCTTGGACCCCTGAACCCACATGGGAGACCTGGAAGAAGCTCCTAGCTCCTGGCTTTGGATCAGCTCAGCTCTGGCCATTGCATCCAATTGGGAGTAAACCAGCAGATGGAAGATTCTCTCTCTCTCTCTCTCTCTCTCTCTCTCTCTCTGCCTCTCCTCTCTGTGTAACTCTGACTTTCAAATAAATAAATCTTTTTTTTAAAAGAGCTTATGCTTATGGGTAGTGGTCATGGAAAATGTATGGGACATTTTGCAGCAAGATTTTGGATGAATTTTGCAACCCCTGAACCTCCTAGAGATTAGAATAGACTTCTAATGCATAGCTTCCTCTTATGCTTAATTAGGTTTTTGTTTTGAATTGTTTTTGATGAAGCAGCAAGGAATTCTGAGTTATAGACTTCCTATTTCAGAGACAGGAAAACACTGATGCCTGCATTATAATTAAATAATGTCTATCACTCTTTCTTAAGCAACAAATGATCACAGATTCTCTTTGCTGCTAATTAATGAGCATGGTGATTCTTCCCACTGTAACCACCTTCCCACCTACACTCCCTCCCCTCTTCCTCCTCCCTCTCCTATTGACATGGAATGCCTTACATAGCTAGGGTGAACATTTAACCCGCTTGGCCCTAGGTGTTCATACACTTCAACTCTGTGTAATTATTAATATGCCCTTTTTATGACCAAGCTTATGTCAGAACAACAAATTATGTATTCACCTAATATTGAGAGTCATCAAATTGATTTCTATTTTCTTCTCTATTAGGCAGTTCTTGAGGGGCAGAAATATTTATTTTGTATATCATTTATTTATTCAACTAAATGACTGACTGTCAAGATGCTGAGCTTTAGTGTCAAAGCAAATATGTTTCTAGACCCCATGAAGTTTACAGTCTGCCAAGAAAGAGCAATCTACCCAAAGAATATTGTTTAACATAGTAAATGCTGGTGTGAAGTCAGTGGATAAAGATTTAAGCATTCTTAATCTAGCACCAACTCTAATCCCATGATCTCTAATTGAGAGAGGTAATCAGAAACACAGAACTCCATGTTACCCAGTTATTTCTTTGAATTTCTGCTTAAAAAATAAAACATATCAAACAACACACAAATACCTAGGAGTGCATAATATTTATATACTATCTTGATATTAAAAATAAGAAAAAATAACCATGAAATAATAGCAACTTTGAATCTCCTTTGTTTTCTAGACAAGTTATAATCCTATGTGGTTCTTTACAGTAAATTATTACAGTAAATAATTACAGTAAATTATTTTTGTAGGTACTCTTCATCTCTCTCACATTTTTTCCCTTTGAGAAATCAGATTTTAAAAACTGAGACCCAAGACAAAAGAAAGATTTTTAAACTAGTATTATATGTTAATTGGCTCTCTAAAAAGATTTATTTATTTATTTGAAAGTCAAAGTTACACAGAGTAGAAGGGGAGAGAGAGAGAGAGACAGAGAGAGAGACATCTTGCATCTTTTGGTTCACTCACCAATTGGTCACAATGGCTGGAGCTGTACTGATCCGATGCCAGCAGCCAGGAGCTTCTTCTGGGTCTCCCACACAGATGCAGCTGCCCAAGGACTTGGGCCATCTTCCACCACTTTCCCTGGCCATAGCAGAGAGTTGGATCAAAAGCAGAGTAGCCGGGTCTCAACCTCCACCCATATGGAATGTCAATGCTGGTGGTAGCTTTACCTGCTATGCCACAGTGCTGGGCCCTTGATTGGCCTTTAACTTAGACTTTTTAATGATATTAAAAAACACCATGTTTTTCTAAGCTCTTTCCATTCAGTTTCTACTTTGTAAACTCCAGATAATACTGTCCCCAGAATTAATCTAAGGTATAAATGGTATGATATAAGGCATTTAACCCCTTAACCTGTCTCCTTGAATACTCAGCTATGTTAGCTCTGTGTCCATTCTTCTGTCTCTGTACTAGATGAATAAAAAGACAGTGTAAAATGATTTGAAAAGAACTATGAGGGGTGGGCGCTGTGGGGCTGCTGCCAATTGGGGAGTGAACCAGCAGATGGAAAACCTCTCTCTCTCTTTCTCTCTGCCTCTCCTTCTCTGTAACTCTGACTTCCAAATAAATAAATAAATCTTAAAAGAACTATAAACATCAATAAAACACAAATGAAAATTGTATTCTCAAAACTGGATATTAAACCATGCCTTCTACACCTCTGTTAAAAGTTACATTCTATCATAGTCATTTATGATTTCTAGGGCCAAAGTAGTAAATAAGATTTTTCTGGAAGAGACAGAGGTTATGAGGGAGCCAGGATTTGGGGTCAGTTAGCAGCAGTGAGTGTCACTCTTTAAGATTTGACTCAGGAAAGGAAGAACAGCGACTGATCCTTGAGATTTTGGGGTGGGAAGAAAAGGAAGGAGGGACTTAACAAAAGCAAATGCCCTCTGGTTGTGGACACCCACCCCAGACTGCAGCCCTTGGGGAGGGCCAGCTGGTGTCTCTAGGGATGCTGCAACCTGGACTCCATTTCCCAGAGTTCCCAGGAGCTCCGACGTATTCTGCCTTCTGAACGCCTGTGCACATGCGCGTGCTAGTGCCAGTCCCTGGGGCTCTGAGTTGGACCAGAGGGAGTTCATTCCCTGATCAGGGTCAGCCCTGGGGGCTGTGCTGCTCCTTCTCTGGCATTTACTACATCTCCTGCTCTGCACGTGCAATCCCAGGCAGTTTCTGAGTGCTCACCCTGAGCCTGCCTCCTGCTGCTTCTTCCCACATGCCAGGGACTCTCTTCCCTGCACTCCCCACTTTGCTCCCCATGTGTCCAGAAGAAAGGGTACCTGCTCCCGGGACTTTCTGCTGCAGGTTTGGTGTGCAGGAAGGGGCAGGGATGTGTGTGGGAGAAGGGTGGGTGCCTGGGTGCCAGAGATCATGGCAGTTTCCCCCAAGGTCAGGGTTGGGACCCGGGCTGTTCTGTCTCCCACCTCTGCTTCCCAGGTTCCCAGCGCCTGGACTCTCTCCTGCAGAACCTCACCCAAACTGTCCCTAATGTGCATTACAAGAGAGAGAGGGCAGCGTTCTGGGAACCTGCACACGCAGGGAAGGAATGTGGAAAGACTCCCGCTCTCCACAGTTAAATAAGCCGGGTTCCCACTGTGGGTGGTCTCAGAATGCAGTCTGGCCAGGCCTCTTGATGTTTCCTGGGCTGATTCCTG
Source organism: Oryctolagus cuniculus (assembly GCF_051225735.1). Classification (NCBI taxonomy): domain Eukaryota; kingdom Metazoa; phylum Chordata; class Mammalia; order Lagomorpha; family Leporidae; genus Oryctolagus; species Oryctolagus cuniculus. The sequence goes on along the minus strand of NC_142878.1, from coordinate 94,470,958 downwards.
CAGGGTGGGGCTGGATGGCCTTCAGCAGGGAGCCTGGGGCAGCAGAGGGGTGGGAAGGAGGATCTGACTAGGATCTGCCCCACTGTTCTCATCCTGCACCTCATCTTCCTGGTGGGGTCCCCACGGACACACCTGCCGGGTGTGGCCCTGAGTGTTCAGCTTTTTCCCAGAGGGAGCAGTGTGAAGTGTGAATAGCTGCTTTGTGCATTGATCCCTCTCAAGTATTAATTATCATATTTTTCCAATCTGGAAGTTGAAGCTGTTACAGACACCTGGGGTGGGAAAACTCCCTTCTTTCAAACAGGCACAGAGACAGTGGAGGATCTAAGGAGTTTATATTAATGGCCCTAGGCTCAGCTGGAATGATTTCCTGAGAATTGAGCATCAAATTCAAGTTTCTTAGCTGTTACAGCATTGGTGAGTTTAAATGGCAGCCTACATGACTTAGGACCACATTTCCAATGGTCAGTGGGTCCAGTATGTTTGTAAAAGAGATGCCAGGGACAGATTTATTAGGACAGATTTATGACTGGAGTTTACAGAAGCAGAACTTAGGACATCATCCCTCCCTAGACAAGATTTCAGTGGGCAGCTGTTTCACTCGTTAATTGTGAGCATCCACTTTTAAAGGTTTGTGTTGGATGGGGTACACTTCTCTTTCTTTGATGATTTATTTGGCTGCTTTTCATTTTCTGTCTTCAGCTATTTCTTCTCCTGTTAGCAAGGCTGTCAACTGTTTTTACCTGCCGCTGATCCCTTTGCAAAGTGAGAAGGGAACTAAAATTAATGCAAGTCTACTGTGTTGTCAATAACTGGAGCTACTTTTTTAAAGATTTATTTATTCATTTGAAAGAGTTACACAGAGAGGAGAGAGAGAGAGAGAGAGAGAGAGAGAGAGAGAGATGTCTTCCATCCGATGGTTCACTCCCCAATTGGCAGCAACAGCTGGAGCTGTGCCAGTCTGAAGCCAGTAGCCAAGAGCTTCTTCTGGGATGAAGCTGTTTTTTAAAATAATTGTTTATTTATTTGAGAGGCAGAGTTACAGAGTGGCAGAAGCATATCTCGATGGCTGGAGCTGTTTGGATCCAAAACCAGAAGCCAGGAGCTTTTTCCAGGTCTCATAGGTGGGTGCAGGAGATGAGGGATTTGGGCCATCTTCGACTGTTTTCCCAGGCCACAGCAGAGAGCTGGATGGGAAGTGCAGCAGCCAGGATCCCAACCGGCACTCATATGGGATGCTGACACTGCAGGCAGTAGCTTTACCCACTATGCAACAGTGCTGCCCACTAACTGGAGCTCTTTTAATCTGAGTTTGCATAAAATGAAGAATTACAGCATCATAAATACAGATAAGTAACAGTTTTCCTCTGCCCAGTACTTTACAGTTACCCAGTGATCCACTGAGAATCTTACATTCCACACTGTGTAATTAAGAAGGCCAGTTACTTGTCTTATTTTGGGTTCTGTGTTTAAACCCATGGCATTTTTGACATGGGAGGATATTAGTTCTACAATTTCATAGAGACTGGTCTGTGGAAGCATCTATAGAAGTTATAACTTTGAGAGTGGTAAGAAAGAAGAGGGGAAGAAATAAGTGCCCCTTTCCCCCAAAGAGATGTCCACAAGTGGAGTAGAAGATGTGCCCTTGAAAACTATGGCTGACTTTCTGGGACAAACTGTGTTTGAGTGCTTCACATGTTCTGATAGAAAGGTGTTGCCACCAGGTTATTACTATATTTATTTAGTTAGTTTTTAAAGATTTATTTATTTATTTGAAAATCAGAGTTACACAGAGAGAGAAGGAGAGGCAGAGAGAGAGAGAGAGAGAGAGAGAGAGAGAGGTCTTCCATCAGGTTCATTTCCCCAATGGCTTCATCATTGTGAACTTTGCTCAGTTCCTGACCTATACCTTTCCTTTAACCTAGTACTTTGCCATGTAGTAGCCCATGAAAACTGCAGACTGCATAAATGAATGAATACTTTGAGGGTTGTGATTTCTTAGAGGAACATCATGAGACAGAAGGAATAAAACAAAACAAAAGCATCCTCCGTATATAGAAGGTATACTGTTTTTGCAAGCCACAGAGAAGAGGAAGAAGAAGGAAAGTAGTGAGACTGGAAAGTTTGTGGCAAAGGTAATAGGCACTGGTCAAGAATTTAACAAGCCCATTAGGAAAACATTAAGGTTTCCTTACTTCCATGTAGACTCTGCCCTCTAATGGTGTACAGGGTCCTCTAAACCCACTTGTTGCACAAATGAAAACCCAAGCATTGTCTTCTCCCACAGATAGAGTCTGTTATTGGTTTTGATTTACATTTCCCTAATGGCTAGTGATATTGGGCATGTTCATATATGTCTCGACCATTTAGATTTCTTCTGAGAAACATCTATTCTGATCATTGCCCATTTCTTAACTGTACATTTTGCTTCTTGTTTGGAGTTTTTCCAGTTCTATATATGTATGTTCTGGCTATCAATCTTTTGTCATATTCAGAGTTTTCAATGTTTTCTGCCATTCTGTCCATTGTATCTTCACTCTGTTGATTACTTTGTTGTTATGCTCAAATTTGTATATTTTATTTTTGTTACTTGTGCTTTTGGAATCTTACCCAAAACTGTTGTCTATGCTAATGTTTTACAGTTTCTCATATGTTTACTTAGTTTTTGGTTTTATATTTAGACTTTTAATTCACCTTGAGTTGCTTTTACATAGTGTATGAGGTGTTGGGGCGTATTTTCAGGCTTCTACATATGGATAATCACTTTCCTTTAAACCATTTGCTAAAGGGATTCTTCTTTATCCTGTTTGTTTTATTTCCTTTGTTAAATAGGAGTTGCCTGTAGAAAAGTCGGTTTATTTCAGCTGCCTATTCTTTTCCATTGAACTATGTGTCTGTTTTTCCAATAGTGCTAACACTGCTTCTATTTTCTTAAGATTTATTTATTTATTTGAAAGGCCAGATGCTTCTTCCAAGTCTCTGATGTGGGTGCCAGCACCCAAGAACATGGGCCATCTTCCACCGATTTCCCAGGTGCATTAGTGGGGAGCTAGATTGGAAGTGGAGCACCTGGTTTCCTAGCAGCAACATATGGGATGCATGCGCAGCAGGTCAAGGCTTTAACCCACTACACCACAACACCAAACCCTTCCTTATTTATTTCTGCTGTGATCTTTCATTATTCACTTTTTTCTACTGCCCTGCAGCTTGACTCATTCCTGTTTTTTTCTGGGTCCTGGAGGATGGTAGTAGGTTGCTTCTGGGATATCTTTTTTTGTGTTAGTAGACACTTGGTAAGCTAAAATCATAGTTTTTAGTTTCTATATTTCTCTGCTAATTGTGAGGACCTTCTAGATGACAGCAGAAAATGCTGGCAGAAATGAGGATATATTAATTTGCTAAGAAAATACCACAGAGAATATGATTTAAATCATGGAATTTTACTTCTCAGAGTTGTGAGGTTGAAAATATCAGATCAAGGTCCTAATAGGCTCAATTTTTCCAGAAGCCTTTCTCTGATGTGACAGACACATCTATCATTTGATCTGCTTAAAAGCACTTTCTTCAGGTAGAGTCATGTTGGTGGTTAGCACTTCAGTGTTTGAGTTTTAGGGAGGCACATTTCAGTCCATAACAGCAAAAGGGGCCCTATGGTCTACTTCAATGACAGCCATCTCTGTGGAGGACAGAAAGTTTGAAATCAGCGTTAGGATTTCTCACAGTATTACTGTCAGTGCTATCTCCATCAAATGTGCATTCATGTACACACAAACAAAACACAGCCTGATGGTTGTGTACAGGTAACATCAATATAATAATCCATAAGATGGCCTATTAGCAGACATTAAAAAGAGAATTAGAAAGAATGACAACAAAATCTGCAGTTACCTACATTTATGTATATATGTATGATATTCAGTACTTATAGTTGCCAAAAGGTGAATACTGATGTGTGGGAATAAAAGCTAAACCTTACCTTGCAATATTGCAGCCTAGTCTACATGAAAGATGTCTTCCTAAAACCTTTCACTGGGCCCACTCTGTGGCATAGTAGAGTAAGCATCCACCTGCAGCACAGCATCCCACATGGGCACCAGTTTGAGTCCCTGCTTCTGCACTTCCAATCCAGCTCTTTGCTAATGGCCTAGGAAAGCAGTGGAATATGCCCTGAGTGCTTGGGCCCCTGCACCCATGTGAGAGACCTGGAGGAAGCTGCTGACTCCTGGCTTCTGGCACCTGGCTTCAGATCGGCTCAGCTCCAGCCATTCTGGCCATTTAGGGGTGAACCAGTGGATAGAAGACCTCTCTTTCTCTTCCTCTCTATATCTGTAACTCTGCCTCACAATAAATAAATACATTTTTTAAAAACCTTTCACATTTTAAATTTCTTAATTTTTTAAAGATTTATTTATTTATTTATTTACAAGTCGAGTTACAAACAGAGAGGAGAGCCAGAGAGAAAGAGAGAGGTCTTCCATCTGATGTTCACTCCCTAATTGATTGCAACTGCCAGAGCTGTGCTGATCCAAAGCCAGGAGCCAGGAGCTAGTTCTAGGTCTCCCAGGTGGGTACAGGGGCCCAAGGACTTGGGCCATTTTCTACTACTTTCCCAGGCCATAGCAGAGAGCAGGATCAGAAGTGGAGCATCTGAGTATTGAACCGGCCCCCATATGGGATGCTGGCACTTCAGGCCAGGGTGTTAGCCTGCTCCACCACAGCACCAGTCCAACATTTTAAATTTCTGATACTCTAAAGTAGCACAGGGCTGCATTACATATAGGAAAGATGCATTTAAAAATTATAAATCTAGTGCATTTTAGCAGAAGTTTTAACAAATACTTCTGATTTTCTCAGCATTATGTACTAAATAAATGACATAATGAGTCACTGTCAGATTTTTAGCTCTTTGACAGCCACTTATAATATTTAACAGCTTTTTGAAATTTATTGCTAGTGTGTTTTTCTCAACATATGCACTGGATTTTACCAGTTTAGTGAACATGGAGTTGCCTATTATAGGATTTACATTTTAATGGGTTTTCATGGCACATGTAATCAACATCTGCAAAGCCTCTAAAACACATCAATAATAACATGAATCAGGTTTTTTTCTTAAAGATTTATTTATTTATTTGAAAGAGTTGCACAAATAGAGGAGAGGTAGAGAGAGAGAGACAGGCAGACAGACAGACAGAGACAGAGAGGTCTTCCATCTGCTGGTTTACTCCCAGTTGGCCACAATGGCTGGTCTGTGTCGATCCGAAGCCAGGAGCTTCTTCCGGGTCTCTCACATGTGTGCAAGGCCCCAAGGACTTGGGCCAACTTCTGCTTTCCCAGGCCATAGCAGAGAGCTGGTTCAGAAGTGGAGCAGCCACGACTTGAACTGGCACCCATATGGCTTGCCAGCACTGCAGGCAGCAACTTTATCTGCTATGCCACAGCGCCAGCCATGCATTGCATCTTTTTAAGATGATATGGATCTAAGTTCATGAGAAATTATTAGCATAGTGGGAACTGATAGATATGGATGAAGCAGGATGGACTTGTTAGGAATGGTGATGTTAATTTTCTCATAAAATAAATAAATAAGAAATTAAATATGGTCAGACATAAATGAAGACTAAATTTTATTAGTGGTGATCCAGAAAACATTGATCTCAGGTCTTTTTCTTCTAGTGTTAAGTGAACAAATTTCATGTAATTTATATATACAGATTTAAGAGCAAACTGATAACATCCTACCCTATCTTCCCTTGGTCTCATATTTCCAACTCCCTCCTTCTTGTTTTATTTTCTTTTAATTTTTACATCTGCATGTTTTGATTTTATTTTAGAATCGCAAGCTTTAGCCCTCTACAAAATAAAGAATTCAGGAAAGTAGTAGCAGAAATATCAATGAGTACAGAAAAGTGCTATGAACAATACTCAAATCTCAAAATGTCAATTTAACTCCTATGCTACTTTTTGTTGTCTATATATTAATTACCACCAGTCAGAGAAAACATATGGTATTTGTCTTTTGGAGACTGGCTTCTTTCATGAAGCATAATTGTTTCCAGTTCATCCATTTAGTTACAAAAGATAGGATTTTATTCTCAATTATGGCTGAATAGTATTTTACACTGTATATATAGCTCATATTCTTTTTCCAATCACCAGTTGATGGACATCTGGGTTGATTACATGTTAGCTATTGTGAATTGAGCTGTAATAAACAAGAGGGTACAGATAACTCATGCCTATGCATATTCTATTTCATTTCATGTGGATAAATTCCCAGGAGTCAGATGGCAGGATCATATGGTATGTTTGTTTTCAGATTTCTGAGGAACTTTTATACTGCCTTCCATAATGGCTGTACTAGCTTCATTCCCACCAACAGTGGGTTAGGGTACCTTTTTCTCTACCTCTCCACCAGCCTTTATTGTTTGTTGACTTTTTCAAAAGAATTATTTATTTGAAAGGTGGAGTTACAGAGAAGGAGAGGCAGAGGCAGAGGCAGAGAGACATAAGTATTTTATCTGCTTGTTTATTCTCCATATGGCCCAATCAGAAGCCAGAGTTAGGAGCATCTCCCTGGTCACCCAAGTGGGTACAGGGACCCAGGCACTTGGGCCATCCTCCACTGCCCTCCCAGTCCAGAGCAGAAAGCTGGACTGGAAGAGGAGCAACCGGGACCAGAACTGGCACCCATATGGGATGCCAGCTCCACAGGTGGAGGATCAACCCAGTGTGCCAAGGCACTGGCCCTCATCAGAGATATTTTCTATAGTTCACTTTCTCCACTGTATCTTTTTCTAGTTTAAAAATTAAGGTGATGCAGGATTAATAGAAGGAGTTTGAGAGGATTGTCTCTCTTTCAACTGTTTTGAAAAGTTTGAGAAGAATTGGAATTAGTTCTTTAAAAGTCCTGTAGAATTCAATAGTGAGGCTGTCTGATCCTGGACTTTTCTTTGTTGGGAGGGTCTTTATTACTCATCCAATCTCTGTCTTGGTTTTTGATTTGTTTAGCTTTTCTATGTGTCTTCATGACTCAATTTTGGTATATTGTGTATGTCCAGGAATCTGTTGATTTTTCCTCTAGGTTTTCCAATTTGTTAGCCATCACAACAGATGCCCACATCCTATATTGCAGTGCTAATCTGAGTTTTGGGTACTCCACTTCCAAATCAGTTTCATGTTAATATCCCTGGGACGCAATGGATGATAGCTCAAATTCTTTCATTCCTGTCATCTAATTTGGAGAACTGTAACTTAAATGGGGACTTGAGAACCTGGTCTTGCACAGTTGTAGCCATATAGAAAGTGAACCAGCAGATGGGAGATCTCTCTGCTTCTCTTTCCTTCTTTCTTTGTCTCTGTGTCTCTCTGCCCTTTTTTTATCATATTAAAATATTTAATTACTTATTTGAAAGAGTTACAGAGAGAGGGAGAGACAGAAATCTTCCACCACCTAATTCATTTTTGAGATGACTTTAATAGCCAGAGTGTGGCCAGGTTGAAGCCAGGAGCTTTTCCTCCGATGTGCGTGGCAGCATCCCAGGCACTTGGACCATCTTTCACTGCTTTTTCAGTCCATTGGTAAGGAGCTGGATCAGAAATGGAATAGCTGGTACTTGAACTGGTGCACATACAGGATGCCAATGTAACAGATAGCAGCTTTGTCCACTGCACCACAACCACCAGCTCCTCTTTCTGCCTTTCCAATAAATAAATCTTTTGAGAAAGAACTTAAGGTAGTAAAAGTCATCATGACTGAGCAATGGCAAATTTATTGAAGTGATCTACTTTCTAAAAGATCTATTTAAGAATTTGAAAGGGAGCACTAGAAAGAGAGAGTGGGAGAGATTTATCTTCCTCCTGGTTTGTTCACTCCTCAAATGGCTGCAATGACTGTGGCTAGGCCAGACTGATATCAGGAGCCAGGGGCTTCTTCCAGGTCTCTCACATGGGTGCAGGAGCCCCAATATTTGAGTCATCCTGTGCTGCTTTTCCAGACACGTTAGCAGGGAACTGGATCAGTTTGGAGCATTAATGTCTATGATACTCTCCTTGCAGTTAAAGGATTTAGAATCCATTTCAATTATGGGTGGGCCAAGTACAACAGCTTCCAATTGTCCAAGGTTTGGATTAAATGGGTTCTGAGAAATCTTGTTAAAATAGTTATTAATCATAACTCTCAGTTTAAGCTTTTCTTACCAAATTTTCATGTTTGCTGATGTTTATATCTATGGGAAAATTGGGTCCCTGGATTGCAACCAATGAAAGCATCCAGACTAACAGTAATAAGGTCAACAGTCAGCAGAATGATGTCCAGCTGAACTGAAATAGCTTTTCTTATTTGGTAGAGGGGTTACCTCCTGCATTATACTGACATACTGACATAGACAGTAGATATTGGAGCCTGTCCCTCTGCCAAATGGAGAATGCCACATTTTGGTCCATCATATATATATTTATATATTATAATAGATATTATATTATATATTTCTATATATAATATAGAATTACATATAATTATTATAAATATATAATTATTTTATATAATTTATTTATATATAAATATATAATTATTTCTGATCCAGCTCCTTACCAATGGATTGAAAAAGCAGTGAAAGATGGTCCAAGTGCCTGGGTTGCTGCCACACACATCGGAGGAGAAGCTCCTGGCTTCAACCTGGCCACACTCTGGCTATTGAAGTCATCTCAATAATATATATATTATATACATATAGTACATATAATAAATTACATAATATTATCTGTTTATAATTATTATATTATATAATATATTATAAATTATAATATATTTTATATATGAATATATTTATATACATGCATATATAAGTAAATGTAAATATATATATATAAAGAATTTATTTATTTGACAGGTGTACTTACAGACAGTGAGAGGAAGAGACAGAGAGAAAGGTCTTCCATATGCTCATTCACTCCCCTAATGACTGCAATGTCTGGAGCTGGGCCAATCTGAGCTAGGAGCTTCCAGGTCTCCCACATTTTGGCAGGGACCAAAGCACTTGGAACAGCTTCTACTGCTTTCCCAGGCTATTGCAGAGAGCTGGATGGGAAAAGGAGAAATGGGGACTAGAACTGGTACACATATGGGGTACCAGCACTGCAGGTAAAGGATTACACCACTGCACCACAGTGCTGGCCCCAGTCTATCCTTTATTAAGGAGATCTCAGTAATCATGTTCAGGTATTGCTGTCTTATATTCAAGGCCAAAGTCCTAGCAGACAACATGGTTTGGAGAATTGTAAGCACAAGGTGTGTAGGAGACTTCATTTCTCATACAGCACAGTTAACAAGATTCCAAGAGGGGAAATTACTTGCATCATAGTCTTTGAGAACTAATGGACATAACAGGTGATCTAAAGAATTTAGAAGGTTTGTGAGCCCCTAGAGTGAAAAAGTCACTGGGAGCACAAAGACAGTGCCTAGAGTTTATTTTGATGGATTTTACCCCTTTCATTGGAGGGAGGCCCAAAGAAGCTGGACTGATTTGTAAACCTCAGAAGTGTCTTTTCAAGGTGAAGGCAAACTGAGACTGAGGGGTTTTTGGAAAAACTTTGAACAAAACACATTTGCCACACTTGGTTAAGACACATCATTTATCTGTTGATTTTCATCAGATCTTTTAACATTAGGTATAAGGTACAGTGGACATGGTGGATGGCATATAGCAATATGATTTTAGTAATATATCATGAGGTGCTTTTTTTTTCTTTACTGGATTTAGCAGGTAAAATTGGGCTACCTAATGGGATATAGCTGGAATAATCACCTTTTTGTTAAATAAATCTGAGGTAATTAATGTTAGTGTATGAAGACATTGAGTTCTTTTATTGGGCCTTCTTGGTTATTTTAATCTGGGATCTGCGAATTCTGATTTTCTCTAGGCAAGTTGTAACAGAAAAACTTTATTTTATTCCTCATCATGTTGGACCAACTCTACTGCTTCTGAGATTTTTTTAGTACATCTGACAATTGGAAATTTAGACAATAGTATAGTTAAAATGAGATGTACCAAGTAAAGTATTTATTTTTATTCTGATACATACATATTCTTCTAAAATTCCTATTGAGTATCCTTGTTAAATTTAGTTGCATCCCAGGTTAAGACTTATTGGAGGCAGGTGCCATGGCTCAATAGGCTAATCCTCCACCTGCGGTGCAGGCACACTGAGTTCTAGTCCTGGTGGGAGCACCAGATTCTGTCCCAGTTGCTCCTCTTCCAGTCCAGCTCTCTGCTATGGCCCAGGAATGCAGTGGAGGATGGCCCAAGTGCTTGGGCCCTGCACCTGCATGGGAGACCAGGAGGAAGCACCTGGCTCCTGGCTTTGGATCAGCACAGTGTGCCCGCCGCAGCACACTGGCCGCAGTGGCCACTGGGGGTAAACCAACAGAAAAAGGAAGACCTTTCTCTCTGTCTCTCTCTCTCTCTCACTGTCCACTCTGCCTGTCAAAATAAAAAATAATTTTTATAAAAAGACATATTAGAGCCACTGTAGTGATTATACCCATGAAACTTTGTTAATAAATGCAAATAGAACCTGGGAAAATTGATGTATATCTTATGCTGTAGAGACTTAAGATTGTACATCTTTTTTATCTTTTTTAATTATGTAATTTAAAAACAAATTTTAGATTTTTTTTTGACTTTACTAAGCCACAGCTCTGGCCCCATTAATATGTCTTAACAATGTTTTTTTTTTTTTTTCTCTCAGACTTATCTCTATTGTTTCAGTTAACTGCATGCCTTTTCTTTACATTCAGATTCTCTCAGCTGCCAAAGCTTATTCATCTTAATTCTGTTGTTCCTATATCCCTCCCTTTTATTCTGTCCCTAGGCTAATTGAGGTCATGATTCTCCATTCCTTCTGTGTGGTGTCACAGTAGCCTTTAAGTGTTCTTTTTCTCTTCTGATTTCTAAAGAAATTATGTATTCCCCCAGTTTAGATATTTTAATAATTCATTGTAAAACAAAGGTTAAACGTTCTTAATTTGACAAGAATTTTTGGGGCCAGCAGTGTGGCATAGTGGGAAGAGCCACCACTTGCAGTGCTGGCATCTCATATAGATCCAGATCTCTGCTATAGCCTGGGAAAGCAGTAGAAGATGGCCCAAGTCCTGGGCCCCTGCACCCATGTGGGAGACCTGGAAGAAGCTCCTTTCTCCTGACTTTGGATCGGTGCAACTCTGGCCATTGCAGCCAACTGGGGAGTGAACCAGTGGATGGAAGACCCCTCTCTCTTCTCTGCCTCTCTCTGTATAACTCTGACTTTCAAATAAATAAATAAATCTTTAAAAAAAGAATTTTTTCTAATTTTAGATTTGTTCTACTTCATTGCCACTTCAGGATGTGTGTAAGTAGTGCATATCCAGTTTTTCTATTTTGGATTTTTGGGATTTTGCATTAGCTCTGCTGTCTATTCATTTTTCTCGAGCATTGGTGATATATTCTCCTTACTTGTATTAAGAGAGAGGGCAATAGCCCTCATGTCTTTTTAGGTAAGTAAGACATATTAAAAACAGAGCATTAAGTATACATTCATAGTATTTTGACTTGTTCAATTGATTTTCCTGACCTCCCTTGGATATTCTTGGTCTCTGCTGTACAACTTTCTATACTCATTAATTCTTTGATATTCCCAAATCCAGAAAATGAATGATTCAACAGCTGTGTTCCTGTATTTGCTGGGACTCAGGGTAAGAAGCAAAGTGGAGGTGTTCAGGAATCTAAAGTTACATGCTACATAGCAAACCAAATCATTTCCTATACAAAGTGACTGGGAAATCCAGAATCTTTTGCACACTATATTGGATCCTGAACTATTACCGAACTATTCAGTAAGATTTTAATGTATTTCTTTTCCGTCTGTGTGTTTGTATTTCTAAATAAACTCTGCTGGGCTACTTAACATTAACATGTATTGCAGAATTCTTTCATCAGTTTTTACTTTTAAAAAGTTTCTCTTTCAGTTTTATGGGAGAGGGTAGAAGTTTTCTGCTATGTAACTGAAAATTCATTCATTCATTAAAGTTAAAAATATTTGTTGTAAATTGGCGGAATACTATTGATTCTCATGTGATTTGCATGAAACTAAATACATTCTCTATTTTGTTTTGCTTAACATTTTTGCATGTGTGGACTTCTTTTTTCCTTATTGCCCCAAATCCCTTTGTGTATTGGGATGGCAAATGAGTTTTACACTGGACATAACATGTTATTTTGGCAAAGAAGTACTTAGCCTTCCTGCTTCAAGTATTCAAATATTACATTAGAAATCAGTATATTTGTTTACTGTACAAATGTCCTTCATACAATTTTGTAATATTCTGGGATGGGAGAGGGAGCAGGAAATAGGAGGGTTATGGGTGGGAGGGAAGTTATGGGGGAGGGGAAGCCACTGTAATCCAAAAGCTGTACTTTGGAAATTTATATTTATTAAATAAAAGTTAAAGAATTTTGTAATCTTCACCTTCCTTTTTATTTAGTCCTTTTAAAAAAAGATTTATTAATTTTACTTGAAAGTCAGAGTTACACACACAGAGAAGGAGAGAGAGAGAGAGAGCAGTCTTCCAACTGCTGGTTCACTCCTCATTTGGCCACAATGGCTGGAGCTGTGCCAATCCAAAGCCAGGAGCCAGCAGCTTCTTTTGGGTCTCCTATGCAGGTGCAGGAGCCCAAGGGCCTGGGCCATCCTCTACTGCCAGATAGTAAGTCTTACTTGCCTAAAAAGCTGGATAGTAATTTGAGTAGCCAGGACTTGAACTGGCACCCATGTGGGATGTCGGCACTGCAAGCCACAGCTTTACTTGCTACGCCACAGCATCGGCCCCTTTATTCTTATGACTATTGCTACGCTATTGTAATTTATAATTTATAATGCTGAACAATTGAAACTGTCTTATTTACAATTGTAGGACTGGATATGGCAGTTTTACTTGAAGTAAAGTATGTAGCCTGTTTATTGTATGATTTTCAGAAAAGCATGCATTTATATATAACAGCAGATCTGTTAATCATTTAAAAGTGAATTATCATGATTATCCAGATGTAAAGAATGCAATATGTGGTAATGAGTTAGCAGTCACAGACATTTAGAATTAGAGGGATTTTAGAACCTTTTCAATACTGCAGTTTTTATGAAAAACTAATAATTTTTTTTTATTTGACAGGTAGAGTTATAGACAGTGAGAAAGACAGAAAGGTCTTCCTTCCATTGGTTCACTCCCCAAATGGCCACCAAAGTTGGAGCTGTGCCCATCCGAAGCCAGGAGTCAGGTGCTTTCTCCTGGTCTCCCATGCAGGTGCAGGGCCCAAGCACTTGGGCCATCCTCCGCTGCCTTCCCGGGCCATAGCAGAGAGCTGGACTGAAAGAGGAGTGAAAAAGAGACTACCTTGTTGAACACAGAAACTTGAGATTATATTTCTTGGTATTAATTTGCATCTTTAGGCTTATTGCCTAGTTTATGTCAATATCTCAATCTAATATTACTAATAATATCTTATACTTAGTGGTTCACTGTGTGCAAGACAATATTCTTTTGATTTTTTAAAAGATTTATTTATTTATTTGGAAGTCAGAGTTACACAGATAGTGAACAAGAGGAAGAGAGAGAGAGAGATGTCCTCCATCTGCTGGTTCACTCCCCAGATGGCCTAAAAGGTCAGAGATATGCCAATCTGAAGCCAGGAGCCAGGACCTCTTCAGGGTCTCCCATGCAGATTCAGGGGCCCAAGGACTTGGGCCAACTTCCTACTGCTCTCCCAGGCTCTAGCAGAGAGCTGGATGGAAAGTGGAGCAGCTGGGACTTGAACCGGCCTCCATATGGGATGCCCACACTGCATGCAGTGGCTTTTCTGGCTATACCACAGCACTGGCCTCAAGACAATGCTCTAAAATGATGCATTAATTATTCCCAAATATTCAAAAGTGGCATGGTACACATTTGAATGTGTTGTTTTGTACTAGTTGTAGAAACAGTTCAAAATATATTTATATTTAAAAATGTAAGCTTTGATCTAAAGTTTTACTTTCCATTAAGGTGCCTGTTTGGAAACTGAGAGATCATTGAAGTCTATCTTGAGTACAACTGATCTTATCCGAGCCTCCTTTATAACATGAGGATGCTAAATGCCAAGGCCCAGAGAAGTAAAGTGAATTGTTCAAGGTCACATAGGTAAGTTGTAGCAGGGATAATTCTGTATTAGAATTAGGTATCCTGATACATAGGCCACTGTTCTGTCAATTTAGTACTCCTTCTGGAGTTAAAGATTCTAAGGAGATTACTGATGCCATAGACAGGAGTGTCAATTGGTAAAGTCAACAACAGGAGTCACTGTGCACTTACTCCTCATGTGGGATCTCTGTCCTTAATGTGCTGTGCATTGAGATTTAATGCTATAACGAGTACTCAAACAATATATTTCACTTTGTGTTTCTATGGGGGTGCAAACTGTTGAAATCTTTACTTAATGCATACTAAACTGATCTTCTGTTAAAAAAAAAAAAAGAAATTATCAATTCCCAACTTGACTCTCACTGGGATTAAACATGACAATAGGTCTGATCTGATTTCATCATCATTTAAAACAAATCATCTATTATTTTTCACTTTATGTTTCTGTGTGGGAGCAAACTGTTGAAATCCTTACTTAATGTATACTAAGCTGATCTGTATATTAAGATAATCGAAAATGAATCTTGATGTGAATGGAAGGGGAGAGGGAGTGGGAAAGTGGAGGGTTGTGGGTGGGAGGGACGGTATGGGGGGGAAGCCATTGTAATCCATAAGTCGTACTTTGGAAATTTATATTCATTAAATAAAAGTTAAAAAAAAGATTCTAAGTTGTGGAAAATTAAGTTTGGAAATTTAGTGGTTGCTATGTTGTTATGGTGAGAAATTTCTGTGTATAGCTATGAGTTGCTTAAATTTTATTCAATATATTTTTCTAGTATGTTTGCTATTTATTTGAAATGTATAACAAATAGCTTCATCTATTTGCCAAAATAATTTTTTAAAGATTTATTTATATTATTTGAAAGTCAGAATTACACACAGAGAGAAGGAGAGGCAGAGAGAGTGGTCTTCCATTCACTGGTTCACTCCACAGTTGGCCTCCATGACTGGAGCTGTGCCAACTGGAAGGCAGGAGCCAGGAGCCTCTTCCTGGTCTCCTATGCAGGTGCAGGGGCCCAAGGACTTTGACCATTTTATAGTGCTTTCCCAGGCCATAGCAGACAGCTGGATAGGAAGTGGAGCAGCCAGGTCTTGAACTGATGCCCTTATGGAATACCAGCACTGCAGGTGGCAGCTTCACACACTATGCCACAGTGCCAGCCCTTGCCAAAAGAATTTATAGAAGCTATTACATATATACACTTAACAATTATTTAGTTACTTGACACGAACTATCCCTGCATATTTGAAAAATTTGAATGGTATCACTTGGGTTTTAAGAATGTTATATTTTAGGTCTCTTAATATTTTTAGTGATGATGTTTTAAAGGCCCTTTCTGTTTTATGAAAAATTATAAGGATTTTGTTATACAACAGCCATAGTATTACCACTTAAAGCAATAGATTAAATAACACTTTTAAATGAAGTCATTTAATACTGAATTCTAATACACTGGTATATTTTAAAGTGAGAAACCGGATTTCTTTCAGATAGTCTAAATAAGAATGGTAATCAAAATTGAAGACATCTACAGTTTTTAATCACTTGTTTTAAATATTGGTCATAAGGGTCCAATTTAGAGTTTTAATTTTAATTAGCTTTTGAAAGATTCAATATGGTTTATAGAAAGAATTCAGAGAACGTAATTATATACTCAACCTCCCTCCCTTCTTTTTCCTTCTTTGTCATTTTTTTAGCTTATGAAATGACATTTTCAGTTTACATTACATTAAAAAGGGTTGTTGAATCAAGGGCAAGTTTAACAGGCAAAAAGCAAAAGATCCTAATTTAGAGGGAATACAGACAATGGCTCTAAACAACATTTGAATATCACATCTAAACAATATTTAAAGAAATTAATAAATATTTTAATTTCTCCTACTAAAATGCTCAGAGAAAGTCTTTCATTATTTATCAAATATTAGTGCAAAAATATGGATTTAAATGATCCCAAAAAGTGATCAATTTTTGTGTAATAAAGTCCAATTTTTGTCAAGGCTTTTTGACAGTCTCACAGAAAACTTGTGTTTGTGAATGGGAAGAATAATATCAAAATGTCCATACTGCCAAAAGCAATTTGCAAATTCAATGCAATCCCAATCAACATACCAACGATGTTCTTCTCAGAGCTAGAAAAAATGATGCTAAAATTCATATAGAAACATGAGAGATGCTTAACATCTAAAGCAATATTATAAAGCAAAAAAAAAAAAGCTGGAGACATCACACCATATTTTAAGACATATTACAAGGGTCAGCACTATGACAAAGCAGGTAAAGTCACCGTCTGCAGTGCTGGCATCTCATATGGGTGCCAGTATGTTTCCCAGCTGTTCCACTTCTTATACCCCTCTCTGTTATAGCCTGAGAAAAAAGTAGAAAATGTCCAAAGTCTTTGGGCCCCTGCACCTGCATAGAGACCTGGAAGAGGCTCCCGACACTTGGATTCAGAACAACACAGCTCCGGCCATTGTGGCCATTTGGGGAGTAAACCAGTGGATGGAAGACCTCTCTCTCTCTGCCTCTACCTCTCTGTAACTCTGCCTTTCAAATAAATAAATAAACTGCAAAAAAAAAAAGAAGAAGAAGTGTTAGCAATGACATAATAACAGACACATAGTTCAATGGACAAGAATAGGTAGCATAGAAATAAACCCAAATTTCTACCAGCAACTCATATTTAACAAAGGAACTAAAATGAACTGGAGAAAGAAGAATCTCTTTCACAAGTGGTGCGGAGGAACTTGGTTATCCATATGTAGAAGCCTGAAAATAGACTCCAACATCTCTTACACTATGTGAAAGTGAACTCACAGTGAATTAAAAATCTAATCATAAGACCAAAACCCAAGTAAACATAGGGAAACTCTAAATATTGTCAACAGACAATAGCTTTTGGGTAAGATTCCAATAGCAATAGTAACAAAAATAAAAACAGAGACATTTGAGTATATCAAACTAAGATACTTCTTCACAACAAAGTAAACATTAGAGTGTAGATACAACGAACAGAATGGCAGGAAAAGTTAAAACTCTGAATGTTTACAGATTTCTAGAACATTTACATAAATTGGAAAAACTCCAAAAAATACAGTGAAGAAACAGGCAAGGATCTGAATAGACATTTCTCAGAAGAAATGTAAATGGTTAAAACATGTGAATATGCCCGATGTCACTAGCCATTATGTAAATATAAATCAGAACACAATATCAGTCTCCAAGACCTGTGGGAGAATACAATGCTCATGTTTTTGTGTGTGCAGCAAGTGGGGTTAGAGGACCCTGTTCACCTCTGGAGAGCAGAGTCTACAGGGGGGTAAAGAAGCCTTACTGCTTTCCTAATGGGCTTATTAAGTTCTCGACCAGTGCCTGTTAGTCTTGCCACAAACTTTCTGGTCTCACTACTTTCCTTCTTCTTCCTCTTCTCTGTGACTTGTAAAATAGTATACATTCTATACACTGTGGATACTTTTGATTTATTTTATTCCTTTGGTCTCTTATGAACTTCCTCCATGAAAGCACAGCCCTCAAAATACTCATTCATTTATGCAGTCTGCAGATTTCATGAGCTACTAAATTCCAAGTAGTATGTTAAAGGCAAGATCTAGGCCTAAGAGAAAAGTGGTCTGAATTCTGTGCCTAGAAGAGGATTTGGGACATAGTAGAACTTCAGTGAAGTGCTATGTGAATGGCATGCACTCAGTAAATGAGTAATCTAAAGCATACACTGCATTTAAGCAACACAGCAGCCCTACTCACCTCAGGTAGAGCAATTGAGAGGAATAATGTGAACAAAAATAAGACATCAATAAGTTGAATAATAACAGAGAAAAAACAAAATGAGATAGATGCCAACATTACTGACCTATTTTTGAGGATTTAAATTGATAGAGGGGCTGGCATTGTGGCTAAGTGTGGTAAGCTGCAATCTGTGAGGCCAGCATATCATGTGAGTTCCACTTTGAGTTTAGGAATCTCCACTTCCAATTTAGCTCACTGCTAAACACCTGGGAAACCAGCAGAAGATGGATGAAGGACTTGGGTCCTTGCCACTCACGTGGGAGACTTGGATGAAGCTCCTAACTTCAGCATGCCCCAGGCTCAACTATTGAAACTCTCTGGGGTGTGAGCCAGCAGATGAAAGCTATCTCTGTCTTTCCCTCTCTCTCTAAATCCACCTTTCAAATAAAAAAATATTTAATAAACAAATTATCTGATTTCAAAATACACAAAAACATGAACAATACTATATCATCTTTATGCCAAAATGATAAAAAATAACAAATGCCAGAGAGCATATGGGAAAAGAAAACCTTCATATATGGTGGGTGAAAACACAAATTAGTACAGATGTTATGGAGAACAGTATGGTCATTCCTTAAAAAGGATAAAAATTGGGGCCGGCGCTGTTGTGCAGTGGGTTAAAGCCCTGGCCTGAAGGGCCATGGACAGTTCATCTGAAGGGGCAAACAAGCTTTCACAACCTCTCCACTTACAGCTAAAAGGGTTTTTCCCTGTATGTGTTGTCCTGGGGACTATCGCATGAGAGTTTTTAAAAGATTTATTTATTTGTTTGAAAGTCAGAATTACAGAAAGCAAGAGTGAGATAGAGATCTTCCATCCACTGGTTCATTCCCTAAATGGCCACAATGGTCAAGGCTGGGCCAGGCTGAAACCTGGAGCCAGGATCTTCATCTGGGTCTCCCATGTGAGTACAGGGGACCAAGTACTGGGGCTATCTTCCACTGCTTTTCCAGGTTTATTAGCAGGGAGCTGGATCCAAAACAGAGCAGCCAGGACTTGAACTGGCACCCATAGGTGATGCAGGCTATTGCAGACAACACAGATGTGGTCCCACATGAGAAATTTTAAAGTAGGTCTTGTCACATCCTGGATAACTACAGATGGGACTTCTTATTCTGGAAGAGTCAATCTGAGAAAAGACTTTATCTGCTAAATGGGAAAACCCAGGGATGGAGTCAATGGGAGAGCCTGGTATCATCTGAGCTCACCATTGGCAGCTATGGGCTTTGTAAAAAGCACTGAGGTACAAGAGATATGACAGATGCTTTGGGCACCTGAGAACCCATCATCAGCTTTTGTCCTGAGGACATGGGCCGGCTGATATCTATACATGACTGTCTCTGAGGTAGGCACAGAAAAGTCAAAGTGAGCACCCTCTTTTTCATCAACTTCTGCCACTGTTTCACTCACATCTCTGTTTGGTGACCCAGCTGCACAAGGTATGTTTTTCCCTTGCAGTGTTACATTTAGGTGGATTCTTTGAAAGGGGTTGTCCTTAACACTTGGAGATGCTGGCTGCATTTACTGGCAGGATCGTTGGCTACAAAGGTGGGCATCAGCTGCAGGATGCAACACAATGATTGCATGAGCCTTGGGCAACTTGGAGGAGAGACACTGGGATGTTTTCTTCCTCTGAATGGTGCAGCAATGTGCAGCTTCACTGGATTGGAAAATGACTTGAGGTATTTTACTTGAAGTAGATGGTTAAATCAGATTGACAATAGGGTTCAAATTCTGTGTGGCTGTAAGGTAGAGTCAACAAAATGTGGAAATGAAAATACGATGTCCTCAGAGTCAGATTCTCTCCCTCTGACATGTCAGATACTTACGCAATGGGTCTGTTTTCAAGGTATTTTGTAAAATCAGACACCCAGTTGCAAGTCACTGACTTTTAGTGTCTTAAAAGTACTTTGCAGTTTTGCTCTAGAAATTCAAACTCTTCTGACCTTTGAGAAATTGTTTCCTCCATTACTTATGGCTATGCTGCATGCCATCTGCCCTCTCCTCATTCAGGTAGTTGCTCCACCTGCTCTATGCTGTGGGCACAGGCAGAGTTTGCAGCCAGCCAACCGGTGGAATGTGTGTGTGAGGCACTGGCCACTGAGCTGCTGCTTCCCAACCATGAGAATCTGCATCAGTGGTATGTGCTCCCAATCACCAGCAGCAGTGTGATCCACCAGCCTTGCCCAGAGTAATTCCACAGTCACCTGATTTAGTGCTGCCCTGGTCTTCACCACCCCTCTCCACTCATGCCCCACCATGGGCTAGGGGACTGTGCTGCATGAGGGGGTCTACTCAAGAGGCCTGGGGTCAGTGGTGACCCAGAGTGTTGTAGACAACCAGCCCAGCCTGAGGGAGGGAGACAACTAGTTCCTATAGTTCAACTCACAGTCAAGCTTACAAAAAGGATGCAGGTATACGTTTCTTTCTAATGAAGATAACATTGGGAAGGGATTGTGCTTAGCAGTTAAGATGCCATTTTGGGGGGATGGTGCTGCAGTTTAGTAGGTTAAGCCTCCGCCTGCAGCACTGACAACCCATATGGGTGTCAGTTTATGTCCTGATTGCTCCTCTTCTGATCCAGCTATCTGCTTAAGGCCTGGGAAAGTAGTTGAAGATGGCACAAGGGTTTGGGCCCCTGCATCCACATGGGAGACCTGAAGGAAGCTCCTGGCTCCTGGCATTTGATTGGCCCAGTTCTGGCCATTGCAGCTATTTGGAGAAAAACCCTAAGGATGGAAGACCTCTCTCTCTCTCTCTGCCTCCTAAATAAAGGAATAAATCTTTTTAAAAATATGCCATTTGGGAACAGTGTCCCACGTTGGAGTACTTGGGTTCACATCTTGGCTCCGGATGCTTACTCCACTCTCCTGCCAGCACAGACCCTGAGAGGCAGTGCTGACTGGTCAAGTAGTAGGGTTCCCCACTCATGTGGGAGCCTTGCATTCAGTTCCAGCTCCTAGCTTTAGGCTGACTAAGATCTACTTTGTTGGTGTTTGAGAAGTGAACCAACAGAAGAGAGCTCTGCTACTGTCTCTCCCTCTCAAGTAATTTTTTAAATGTTTTCTCATTGTAAAACAAGGCAGCATGGAAAACAAGAATATTGAAAGTTTCAAGAAAATCTATAATTCTATCATACAATTAACATTATGGGCATTGATTTCTACACATTAAATGATTGTCAGTATAAATTATTGCCCTACACTTTTTATAGACACTATTCAAAGAATATCCTCAAACTAATTCAATTAATTTAAAGGATTTATTAAATTATAGACTACATTAAATTTATGGATGAATTTTATCAAGCAATCATCCAATGTAAATGATTACCATATGTTTGCACTTTTGGGAATCATTCTATTGTGAATATTTTGGCATCAATATAATTTTGTTTAAAATTTCTTTATGAAGAAATATCTGGACTAGAAATCAATTGAATAGTATTTCATGGTTTTGTTACCTAATGACAAATTGCCTTCATTGAGGTTCATAATTATTTATTCTTTCAACACTAATGTTATGTGTTTATCAAATACAGTTATATTAAGATACATTTGGGGTTGGCACTGTGGCATAGCGGGTAAAGCTGCAGCCTGGCAGTGCTAGCATCCCAAATGGATGCCGGTTCAAGTCCCAGCTGCTCCACTTCTGAGCCAGCTCTCTGCTAAGGCCTGGGAAAGCACTGGAAGATGGTCCAAGTCCATGGGCCCCAGAACTCACATGGGGGACCCAGAAGAAGCTCCTGGCTCCTGGCTTTGGGTCGGTGCAGCTCTAGTCATTGCAGCCAATTGGGGAGTGAACCAGCAGATGGAAGACCTCTCTCCTTTCTGCCTCTTCTTCTCTCTGTGTAACTCTGGCTTTCAAATAAATAAATAAATAATTTTTAAAAAGATACGTTTGTTTGCAAACAATATGTGACATCAATACAACTACTTAAATTTTCTCATACAAGTAGTTTAATTTGGGGGCCTGAATTATGGCTGATTGGTTCTGTAGTCTAATGATATCTTTTAACCCAACTATTTTCCCCTTCAGTATGAATTTCAGTGTTATATATTACTAGAATTCTGAAAAAAATTCACAGGAACTTTTTAGGCATCATCTAAACATCATAATCTCCAAAGAGAAAAAATTATTGCAAACCATGATTTTCTAGAATTATTTCTTTGGATAATGCTACAATTTTATTGTAGCTTTAAATTAAGCACGTGAACACACACACACACACACACACACACACACCCATGTACCATACATACATTCACAAATGCACATACAAAATCAGCAAGTCTCCAATGCATTTACCAAAGTGCATCAATGTGCTAGTTTAAGATTACTGCCAAAGAATAGTCCCTTTCTTTAAATACCAATTTACTCTATTGATTTATTTTTGACCAAAAATGATGCAGTTTATTTACTGTTTTGAAAAAGAGGCAGGTATCATCACAAAGCACAAATGAGTGAATAAGTTACATTATCTATGGAATTAAATAAGAAATGGCTCACTCATCAAATTAAAAGGAATTGAATCTAGTTTGAGTTACCATGTCAAGCAAAATATGAAGTTTTACAAAAATTGAATGTATATAATTTCAAATAAATTTGAGTTGTATCTAAATGTGTACACTACAACATTAAGCATAAAGGCACAGATATTTAAATACCTTTATTTAGGAAAATGTGAATAGATAATAATAATAATTGCTAACATTTATTTTATACCAGGTGATGTTTCCAGAATTTTGTTTCCAGAAAAATGGAGGTAGCTCCTGTTATCTTAACTTTGAAGAAAATGCAACTGAGGCATGAAGAGGTTAGTAACTGGTTTGCCCAAGGATATATAATCATGAAGTGGCAAAGCCTTAGACTTGGCAAGATCTGAATGGCAGCCATTTTTTTTCACAAATTCAATGTTTGATCTATTTCATATATTCACTAAAAGGATTTACTATCAAATGATGCTTTCTGATAAAACCTATGAAAACTGCAGATGAGTATTGCTCCAAACAAAATACTTGAGGCTAGCATTAGGTGTAGCAGGTAAAGCCATCGTCTTTAAATTTAGCAAAGATATGCCTTGTTAGATGAGTGTACTTTGTGTAATTCTTCTTGTCAGTGTATACACTTTAGAAATTGATTACAGGGGCCAGTGCTGTGGCACAGCATGTTAAAACCCCAGCCTATGGTGCCAGTATCCCATATGGGTGCTGGTTTGAGTCCCAGTTACTCCACTTCTGATCTGGCTCCTTGCTAATGCACCTGGGAAAGCATCAGAGGATGGCTCAAGTCCTTGGGCCCCTGTACCCATGTGGGAGACCTGAGAAAAGCTTCCAGCTCTGGGCTTCAGCTCAGCTCAGCTCTGGCTTTTGCAGCCAATTGGGAAGTGAACCAGCAGATTGAAGACTTTTCTCTCTGTCTCTACCTCTCTATGTAACTGTCTTTCAAATAAATAAAAATAAATCTAGAAAAAAAGAAATTGATTACATCAGGCAACACATATGAACTTTTTTATAGAAAGATTGACCTTTAGAAAAATTTTAGACTTACAGAAAAAAAAGTGGTACAAATGTGAACTTTTGAATAAAAATCTATTTTTCATGAATGCATGGTGTTATAAAACACAGCAATACATCACTGAGAACCAAAAATAAATTGGACTATCTCATTCTGTGATCTGAAATCTAGGGACAAATGTCCTTTATTTTTCTTACAGAGAATGTAAATAGTGTTGTGATATCAAACTCATTCTAAGTTTAGGTACCCCATGGAAAGTTTGATCTAATGAAAACAAATGTTGGATCATTTACCTCATACATTCCACTACCATTAAAATAATATATCTGTCATAATACATCAAGAAGAAAACATTTATTATGCCTAAAAATACAAATTCAACTATTACAAACTGTTCAGCAAAATTTAAAATTGTACGTTTTTAATATTCTAAATGGAACATTTTCTTTGCTTCTCAATAAAAATGTGATACACATTAACATCTTCAGAATAAGAACTTAGTGTACAAAGCAAAATTTATTTATTTTTTGCCAGGCAGAGTTAGACAGAGAGAGAGAGACAAAGAGAAAGGTCTTCCTTCCATTGGTTCACCCCCGAAATGGCCACCATGGCCTCCCTATCTCCCATGTGGGTGCAGGGCCCAAGCACTTGGGCCATCCTCCACTGCTCTCCTGGGTCACAGCAGAGAGATGGACTGGAAGAAGAGCAACCGGGACAGAACCAGCACCCCAACTGGGACTAGAACCTGGGGTGCCAGCACTGGTGAAATATATTTTAAGGAGAGAATTTATAACATTCATTTTTAAAGTAACAAAAACATTTTTCACTTCTTGGTTTGCATTTTAAATTTGTACATGTATATGTATATGTATATGTATATATATTTTAGCCATCCTTACTGGTTACTGCAAATTACCACATACAAGAATTAATTGCTTCTCAGCATTTCCAATTTGATTCTTCAATTTAAAGGGAAATATTTGTGTCTCCTGAGTAAACAAGTAAATATAATGATTTGGCATAATTTTATAAGACTAAAATCTGTAAGAAATCAAAGACCACTGCAGAAATATTCTATAAGAATGTACTCATGCATATTGTTCTTACAATAGACTCACTGGTGAAAAAACAAGTCTGGAGGCCAGGGTGTAGCCTCGTTACATCACAAAAATTCTCTAAAACCCATGAAGTCCGTAGATAATGTCCAGAAAACACAAACAAACATAGAGGCTGTAGCAAGATCTGGGATTGAGATAGCCACAACACACCAGATATTTCTGCTTTCATCCAGGAATGTCCGGACAATGTGGTGTGGAATTCGGGTGAAATTTAACCAAAAAATCACTGTCAAAGTGGTTTTGGAGAAAAGCAAACACTTTATCTTCAGCAAGTGGATCCAAAGTAATCTTTACACACACAAATATCATGCGTTCTCTTGTTTCTGAAGCTTTCTGCCAGGAAAACTCGAATGTGTGGAGGATTTGACTCCATTGCAACCAATTAGTGTTTGCCAGCAGAAAACAAAAAGTTAGATTATAAAATTCCTTCAAAACCGAGGGTCCGGCAAGATGGCGGAATAGGAAGGGAGCACACTGATAGTCTGGGGAGAGATAGTTTAATAAAAGTGGAGATACTGCAGGTTCAAGGAAGAGTAGGGGAGGAAACAGCAAAAGAAACTCTTCCGGAACGCGTGACTCACAGCGGACCTGCGTGGAGAGCATGGGAGCCCACAGTTCGGGACATCAGCGGCAGACTCAACACACCAGCGCTGGAACGCGAGGTGAGCCGAACCTCAATAGCCCAAGACACCGGCAGGCAAGTGGAGAGAGGAGACTAGAGGGAACGACCCCCGGGGGGGGAAGTTCACAAGGCTAACTGGAAGAGAGAGAGAGAGAGAGAAAAAAAAAAAAAGGGTGACTAGTATGGACACGGGTTTCTCTCTCTCCGCTCACCTCTCAAGGGCGAGCAAGACAAAGAGCAGGCGCCATCTTGGACATACGTCATAAGCAGAGCGACCTCAGGTCTGCACCGGCCCTGAGCCTAGCAGAAAAACCTGACTCTGGGCGGGGCGAATTAACAGGAGATTAGGAGCTAGTAAATTTGTGGTGCTACTGAACTGAGACTGTGAAAAAAGAGACGGTGGGGGAGAGAACTCACGGAATTCACGTGAGCACTCTCCAGAGACGCTACAATTCCGTAATTTTGGCAACCCAGTGGGAGGCTGAAGGAGAATTTGAGCCCACTCTGAGGGCCGAACAGATTCCCTGTGGGGATCTTGGGAAAGAGCTTCCGATCTCTGGCTCCTGTGGGTATATCATTTGCCTGCTAACTACCTCCAACTTCGTCCAGCTGTGCGGAATTACTTCCCTTTTGAATCAAAAAAAAAAAAAAAGAAAGAAAGAGAGAGAGAGAGATTTACCACGCCTAACCTGGGAGTGTCACCTTTGGCACACCAAAGAGAGCTCTCAGGCCACACCCATCTCAAGCCCTAAGGCTCCATCAAAAACAGATAGTCCACTTAATCTAGAGTCATAGTATAACAAGAAAAAGCACCACAGTGAAGAAACCAAATATCTCCAATATGCCAAATAACAAACGCAAAAACCGAGGTAATAAAAACAAGGAAGTCACCATGACGCCCTCAAATGAAAAAGACACCCCAATTCAAGATTATGAAGATGATGACATAGAAGAAATGCAAGAAGCAGATCTCAAAAAATTGATAAGAACATTAAGAAGTTCTCAAAAACAAATTCTGGAACTACACAAATCCTTAATGGACAAGATAGAAAATCTCTCTCGTGAAAATGAAATATTAAGGAGGAATAAAAATGAAATGAAACAACTAGTACAACAGGAAACTGTGATAGTGACTGAAGTGAAGAATTCAATAGATCAAATGAAAAACACATTAGAGAGCCTTACAAACAGAATGGGTGAAGCAGAAGAGAGAATATCGGACTTAGAAGACAGAGAACAGGAAAGGATACAGTCAGACCAAAGAAAAGAAGAGGAAATTAGAAATCTGAAACATATTGTCGGGAATCTTCAGGATACTATTAAAAAACCCAACATTCGGGTTCTAGGAGTTCCTGAAGGCATGGAGAGGGAGAAAGGATTAGAAGGCCTTTTTAGTGAGATATTAGCAGAAAATGTCCCAGGTTTGGAGAAGGGCAGAGAAATCCTAGTACAGGAAGCCCACAGAACCCCTAATAAACACGACCAAAAGAGATCCTCACCACGACACGTTGTAATTAAACTCTCCACAGTGAAACATAAAGAAAAGATCCTAAAATGTGCAAGAGAGAAACGTCAGATTACTCTCAGAGGATCTCCAATCAGACTCACAGCTGACTTCTCATCAGAAACTCTAAAAGCTAGGAGGGAATGGCGAGATATAGCCCAGATACTAAGAGAGAACAACTGCCAGCCCAGAATATTATATCCTGCAAAGCTATCATTTGTGAATGAAGGTGAAATAAAGACTTTTCATAGCAAACAGAAATTGAAAGAATTTGTTGCCACTTGTCCAGCCCTGCAAAAGATGCTTAAAGATGTGTTACACACAGAAACACAGAAACACGGTCATCAATATGAAAGAAGGTAAAGGAAGGAAACCAAGGAAGGAAACCTCACAGCAAAAGGTCACAGGGAATTCAAAGCATATATTAGAACTTATCTTTGGCAAATGGCAGGGCAAAGTTACCACTTATCATTAGTCACTTTGAACGTGAATGGCCTGAACTGTCCAGATAAAAGACACCGATTGGCTGATTGGGTTAAGGAACAAAACCCATCTATTTGCTGCTTACAAGAAACTCATCTTTCCAACAAAGATCCATACAGACTGAAAGTGAAAGGCTGGAAAAAGATATACCATGCCAACAGAAATGAAAAAAGAGCGGGTGTAGCCATCTTAATATCGGACAACATAAACTTTACCACAAAAACTGTTAAGAGAGACAAAGAGGGACACTATATCATGATTAAGGGATCAATTCAACAGGAAGATATAACAATTATCAATGTATATGCACCTAACTACAGGGCACCAGTTTATCTAAAAGATTTATTAACGGACTTAAAGGGAGACTTAGACCCCAATACAGTAGTACTGGGGGACTTCAATACTCCACTCTCAGAAATAAACAGATCATCCGGTCAGAAGATCAACAAGGATACAGTAGATTTAAACGACACTATAGCCCAAATGGATCTAACAGATATATACAGAACTTTCAATCCTACAGCTAAAGATTTTACATTCTTCTCAGCAGTACATGGAACCTTCTCTAGGATTGACCACATACTAGGCCATAAAGCAAGTCTCAGCAAATTCAAAAGAATTAGAATCATACAATGCAGCTTCTCAGACCATAAAGGAATGAAGTTGGAAATTAGCAACTCAGGAATCCCTAGAGCATACGCAAACACATGGAGATTGAACAACATGCTCCTGAATGAACAATGGGCATAGAAGAAATCAAAAGAGAAATCAAAAACTTTCTGGAAGTAAATGAGGATAACAGCACAACATACCAAAACTTATGGGACACAGCAAAAGCAGTGTTAAGAGGAAAGTTTATATCAATAGGTGCCTACATCAAGAAATTGGAAAGACACCAAATAGATGAGCTTTCAATTCACCTCAAGGATCTAGAAAACCTACAGCAAATCAGACCCAAATCTAGTAGGAGAAGAGAAATAATTAAAATCAGAGAAGAAATCAACAGGATTGAATCAAGAAAAACATTCCAAAAAATCAGCCAAACGAGGAGCTGGTTTTTTGAAAAAATAAACAAAATTGACACCCCATTGGCCCAACTAACTAAAAAAAGAAGAGAAAAGACCCAAATCAATAAAATCAGAGATGAAAAAGGAAATGTAACAACAGACACCACAGAAATAAAAAGAATCATCAGAAATTACTACAAGGACTTGTATGCCAGCAAACAGGGAAACCTATCAGAAATGGATAGATTCCTGGACACATGCAACATGCCTAAATTGAACCAGGAAGACATCGAAAACCTAAACAGACCCATAACTGAGACAGAAATTGAAACAGTAATAAAGGCCCTCCCAACAAAGAAAAGCCCAGGACCAGATGGATTCACTGCTGAATTCTACCAGACGTTTAAAGAAGAACTAACTCCAATTCTTCTCAAACTATTCAGAACAATCGAAGAAGAGGGAGTCCTCCCAAATTCTTTCTATGAAGCCAGCATCACCTTAATTCCTAAGCCAGAGAAAGATGCAGCACTGAAAGAGAATTACAGACCAATATCCCTGATGAACATAGATGCAAAAATCCTCAATAAAATTCTCGCCAATAGAATGCAACAACACATCAGAAAGATCATCCACCCAGACCAAGTGGGATTTATCCCTGGTATGCAGGGATGGTTTAATGTGCGCAAGACAATCAATGTGATACACCACATTAACAGACTGCAGAAGAAAAACCATATGATTATCTCAATAGATGCCGAGAAAGCATTTGATAAAATACAACACCCGTTCATGATGAAAACTCTAAGCAAACTGGGTTTGGAAGGAACATTGCTCAATACAATCAAAGCAATCTATGAAAAACCCACAGCCAACATCCTATTGAATGGGGAAAAGTTGGAAGCATTTCCACTGAGATCTGGAACCAGACAGGGATGCCCACTCTCACCACTGCTATTCAATATAGTTCTGGAGGTTCTAGCCAGAGCTATTAGGCAAGAAAAAGAAATTAAAGGGATACAAATTGGGAAGGAAGAACTCAAACTATCCCTCTTTGCAGATGACATGATTCTGTATTTAGGGGACCCAAAGAACCCTACTAAGAGACTATTGGAACTCATAGAAGAGTTTGGCAAAGTAGCAGGGTATAAAATCAATGCACAAAAATCAACAGCCTTTGTATACACAGACAATGCCATGGCTGAGGGAGAACTGCTAAGATCAATCCCATTCACAATAGCTACAAAAACAATCAAATACCTTGGAATAAACTTAACCAAAGACATTAAAATCTCTACGATGAAAATTACAAAACCTTAAAGAAAGAACTAGAAGAGGATACCAAGAAATGGAAAAATCTTCCATGCTCATGGATTGGAAGAATCAATATCATCAAAATGTCCATTCTCCCAAAAGCAATTTACGGACTCAATGCAATACCAATCAAGATACCAAAGACCTTCTTCTCAGATCTGGAAAAAATGGTGCTGAAATTTATATGGAGGCACAAGAGACCTCGAATAGCTAAAGCAATCTTGTACAACAAAAACAAAGCCGGAGGCATCACAATACCAGATTTCAGGACATACTACAGGGCAGTTGTAATTAAAACAGCATGGTACTGGTACAGAAACAGATGGATAGACCAATGGAACAGAATTGAAACACCAGAAATCAACCCAAACATCTACAGCCAACTTATATTTGATCAAGGATCTAAAACTAATTCCTGGAGCAAGGACAGTCTATTCAATAAATGGTGCTGGGAAAATTGGATTTCCACGTGCAGAATCATGAAGCAAGACCCCTACCTTACACCTTACACAAAAATCCACTCAACATGGATTAAAGACCTAAATCTACGACCTGACACCATCAAATTACTAGAGAACATTGGAGAAACCCTTCAAGATATTGGCACAGGCAAAGAATTTCTAGAAAAGACCCGGGAGGCACAGGCAGTCAAAGCCAAAATCAACTATTGGGATTGCATCAAATTGAGAAGTTTCTGTACTGCAAAAGAAACAGGAGAGTGAAGAGACAACCGACAGAATGGGAAAAAATATTTGCAAACTATGCAACAGATAAAGGGTTAATAACCAGAATCTACAAAGAGATCAAGAAACTCCACAAAAACAAAACCAACAACCCAATTAAGAGATGGGCCAAGGACCTCAATAGACATTTTTCAAAAGAGGAAATCCAAATGGCCAACAGGCACATGAAAAAATGTTCAAGGTCATTAGCAATCAGGGAAATGCAAATCAAAACCACAATGAGGTTTCACCTCACCCCGGTTAGAATGGCTCACATGCAGAAATCTACCAACAACAGATGCTGGCGAGGATGTGGGGAAAAAGGGACACTAACCCACTGTTGGTGGGAATGCAAGCTGGTCAAGCCACTATGGAAGTCAGTCTGGAGATTCCTCAGAAACCTGAAGATAACCCTACCGTTCGACCCAGCCATCCCACTCCTTGGAATTTACCCAAAGGAATTTAAATTGGCAAATAAAAAAGAGGTCTGCACCCTAATGTTTATTGCAGCTCAATTCACAATAGCCAAGACCTGGAACCAACCTAAATGCCCATCAACGATAGACTGGATAAAGAAATTATGGGATATGTACTCTTTAGAATACTATACCGCAGTAAGAAACAACGAAATCCAGTCATTTGCAAGAAAATGGAGGAACCTGGAACACATCATGCTGAGTGAAATAAGCCAGTCCCAAAGGGACAAATACCATATGTTCTCCCTGATCGGTGACGACTGACTGAACACCAAGAGGGAAACCTGTTGGAGTGAGGTGGACACTATGGGAAATGGTGGCTTGATCAGCATAGCCCTGACTGTTAATGAACAACTTAATACATTATCCCTCTTAGTAGTTTTTTTATCTGTTCTACTTAATATGACTGGTTTAGATCTGTAATTGATGCACAGTTATTCTTAAGTGTTGAAAATTAACTGAAATGTGATCCCTGTTGAACATGGTGGTGGGAATGGGAGAGGGAAGAGATGTATAATTTGGGACATGCTCAGGCTGACTTGCCCCAAGTGGTGGAGTTGGAAGCATACCAGGGGATTCCAATTCAATCCCATCAAGGTGGCATGTACCAATGCCATCTCACTGTTCCAGGTGATCAGTTTCAGTTCACAGTTGGTCATGGTGAAGGGACTGGGAGTCAAAGGGAGCACATAGACAAGTCTAGTACCTGCTAACGCTAACTGATGGAGTAAATAAAGGGGAGAGTGATCCAACATGGGAAGTGAGATACTCAGCAGACTCATAGAATGGCAGATGTCCTAAATAGCACTCTGGCCTCAGAATCAGCCCTAAAGGCATTCGGAGCTGGCTGAAAAGCTCATGAGAGTATTTCAGGCATGGAAAGCCAAGACACTCTGGCAAAAGATCTCTGCGAGTGAGATCCCAGTGGAAAGAACAGGTCATCAAAGAAGGAGGTACCTTTCTCTGAAGGGAGGAGAGAACCTCCACTTTGACTATGACCTTGTCTAAACAAGATAAGAGTCGGAGAACTCAGAGGGCTTCCATAGCCTTGGAAACTCATGACTGGAGCATAGGGAGATTACTGATGCCATAGACAGGAGTGTCAATTGGTAAAGTCAACAACAGGAGTCACTGTGCACTTACTCCTCATGTAGGATCTCTATCCTTAATGTGCTGTACATTGAGATTTAATGCTATAACGAGTACTCAAACAATATATTTCACTTTGTGTTTCTATGGGGGTGCAAACTGTTGAAATCCTTACTTAATGCATACTAAACTGATCCTCTGTAAAAAAAAAAAAAAAAAGAAAAGAAAAGAAATTATCAATTCCCAACTTGACTCTCACTGGGATTAAACATGACAATAGGTCTGCTCTGATTTCATCATCATTTAAAAAAAAATCATCTATTATTTTTCACTTTATGTTTCTGTGTGGGAGCAAACTGTTGAAATCCATATTTAATGTATACTAAGCTGATCTTCTGTATATTAAGATAATCGAAAATGAATCTTGATGTGAATGGAAGGGGAGAGGGAGTGGGAAAGGGGAGGGTTGTGGGTGGGAGGGACGGTATGGGGGGGAAGCCATTGTAATCCATAAGTCGTACTTTGGAAAATTATATGCATTAAATAAAAGTTTAAAAAAAAAATTCCTTCAAAACCTAAAGTTCATAGATAATGTCCAGAAAACACAAACAAACACAGAGGCTGTAGCAAGACCTAGGACTGACATAGTCACAACACACCAGATATTTTGCTTCCATCCAGGCATATCTGGACAAAGTGTTGTGGAATTCGGGTGAAATTTAATCAAAAAATCACCGTCAAAGTGGTTTTGGAGAAAAGCACAATCTTTCTCTTCGGCAAGTAAATCCAATGTCATCTTTACACACTCAGATATCATGTTTGCTCCGGTCTCTGAAGCCTCCTGCCTGGAAAATTTGAATGTGTGGAGGATTTGACTCCATGTGGAACCAATTACCATTTGCAGGCATAAAACAAAATGTTAGATTTTAAAATTCACTCAAAACCATAAAGTACGTAGATAATTTCCAGAAAACACAAACACAGAGGCTGTAGTAAAATCTAGATCTGAGATAGCCACAACATGCCAGATATTTCTGCTTTCCTCCAGGCATATCTGGACAAAGTGGTGTGGAATTCGGGTGAAATTTAACCAAAATCACCGTCAAAGCGGTTTTGAAGAAAAGCACAATCTTTCTCTTCAGGAAGTGGATATAATGTCATGTTTAGAAACCCAAATATCATGTTTAATCAGGTTTCTGAAGCTTTCTGCCTGGAAAACTCAGATGTGTGGAGAATTTGACTCCATGAGGAACCAATTAGCGTTTGCCAGCAGAAAACAAAATGTTACATGCTAAAATTCACTCAAAACCATAAATTCCATAGATAACGTCCAGAAAACACAAACAAACACAGAGGCTGTAGCAAGATCTCGGATTGAGATAGCAACAACACACCAGATATTTCCGCTTTCATCCAGGCATATCCAGACAAGGTGGTGTGGAATTCGGGTGAAATTTAACCAAAAAATCACCATCAAATTGGTTTTAGAGAAAAGCCAAATCTTTCTCTTCGGCAAGTGGATTCAATGTCATGTTTCCAAAACACAAATATCATGTTTTTTCAGGTTTCTTAAGCTTTCTGCCTAGAAAACTCAAATGTGTGGAGGATTTGACTCCATATGGAACCAATTAGCGTTAGCGAGCTGAAAACAAAATGTTACATGCTTATATGCATTCAAACCCAGAAAGTCCGTAGATAAAGTCCAGTAAACACAAACACACACAGAGGCTGTAGGAAGATCTCGGATTGAGATAGCCACAACAGACCAGATATTTCTACTTTCATCCAGGCAAATCCAGACAAAGTGGTTTGGAATTCGGGTGAAATTTAACCAAAAAAATCACCATCAAAGTGGTTTTGGAGGAAATCACAATCTTTCTTTTGCAAGTGGATCCAATGTCATGTTTGCAAACACAAATGTCATGTTTTCTCGGGTTTCTGAAGCTTTCTGCCTAGAGAACTCGAATGTGTGGAGGATTTGACTCCATGTGGAATCAATTAGCGTTTGTGGGCATGAAACAAAGAGTTACATGCTAAAATCCACTCAAAACCAAATGTCCCTAGATACTATCCAGAAAACACAAACAAACACAGAGGCTGTAGCAAGATCTGGGATTGAGATAGCCACAACACACCGGATATTTCTGCCTTCCTCCAGGCATATCCGGACAAAGTGTTGTGGAATTCGGGTGAAATTGAACCAAAAAAGCACGTCAAAGAGATTTTGGAGAAAAGCACAATCTTTCTGTTCGGCAAGTGGATCCACTGTCTTGTTTACAAACAGAAACAGCATGTATTCTCTGGATTGTGATTTGTTCTGCTAAAAATTCGAATGTGTGGAGGAATTGACCCCTGTGGATGCCATTAGCATTTTCCGGTTGAAACCAAAAAGTTACATGCTAAACTGCATTCAAAACCTTCAAGTCCATAGATAAAGCCCAGAAAACACAAACAAACACAGAGGCTGTAGCAAGATCTGGGATTGAGATAGCCACAACACACCGGATATTTCTGCTTTCCTCAGGCATATCTGGACAAAGTGTCGTGGAATTCGGGTGAAATTTAACCAAAAAATCACCGTCAAAGTGGTTTTGGAGAAAAGCACAATCTTTCTGTTCGGCTAGTGGATCCAATGTCATGTTTACAAACAGAAATAGCATGTTCTCTTGGATTTCTGAAGCTTTCTCCGGGTAAAACTCGAATATATAGAGGAATTGATTCCATGTGGAATCAATTAGGGTTTACCAGCAGAAACCAAAAAGTTACATGCTAAAATGCATTCAAAAGCGTCAAGTCAGTAGATAAAGCCCAGAAAACACAAACACACACAGAAGCTGTAGCTAGATCTGGGATTAAGATTGCCGCAATACACTGGATATTTCTGCCTCCATCTAGGCATATCCGGAAAAAGTGTTGTGGAATTCAGGTGAAATTTAACCAAAAAATCACCGTCAAAGTAGTTTTGGAGAAAAGCACAATCTTTCTGTTCGGCAAGTGCATCCAATGTAATGTTCACAAACAGAAATAGCATGTTTTCTCGGGTTTCTGAAGCTGTCTGCCTAGAAAACTTGAATGTGTGGAGGAATTGACTCCATGTGGAACCAATAAGCGTTTGCCGGCAGAAACCAAAATGTTACATGCTAAAATGCATTCAAAAGCATTAAGTCCATGGATAAAGCTCAGAAAACACAAGCAAACACAAAGGCTGTAGCAAGATCTGGGATTGAGATAGCCACAACACACCAGATATTTCTGCCTTCATCCAGGCATATCCGGACAAAGTGTTGTGGAATTCAGGTGAATTTAACCAAAAAGCCACGTTAAAGTGGTTTTGGAGAAAAGCACAATATTTCTGTTATGCAAGTGGATCCACTGTCATGTTTAAAAACAGAACCAGCATATATTCTCTGGATTGTGATTTGTTCTGGCCAAAAACTGAAATGTGTGGAGGAATTGACTCTATGTGGAACCAATTAGTGTTTGCCGGCAGAAACCAAAAAGTTACATGCTAAAATGCATTCAAAAGCTTCAAGTCCGTAGATAAGCCCAGAAAACGCAAGCAAACACAGAGGCTGTAGCAAGATCTGGGATTGAGATAGCCACAACACACCAGATATTTCTGCCTTCCTCCAGGCATATCTGGACAATGTGTTGTGGAATTCGGGTGATATTTAACCAAAAAATCACCATAAAAGTGGTTTTGGAGAAAAGCACAGTCTTTCTGTTCGGCAAGTGGATCCCATGTCATGTTAACAAACAGAAATAGCATGTTTTCTCGGGTTTCTGAAGCTTTCTGCCGAGAAAAGTCGAATGTGTGGAGGAATTGACTCCATGTGGAACCAATTAGCGTTTGCCGGCAGAAACCAAAAAGTTACATGCTAAAATGCACTCAAAAGCGTCAAGTCCGTGGATAAGGCCCAGAAAACACCAACAAACACAGAGGCTGTAGCAAGATCTGGGATTGAGATAGCCACAACACACCAGATATTTCTGCCTTCATCCAGGCATACCCGGAAAAAGTGGTGTGGAATTCGGGTGAAATTTAATCAAAAAACCACGTCAAAGTGGTTTTGGAGAAAAGCACAATCTTTCTGTTTGGTAAGTGGATCCAATATCATGTTTACAAACAGAAATAGCATGTTTTCTCGGGTTTCTGAAGCTTTCTGCCTAGAAAACTCGAATATGTGGAGGAATTGACTCCATGTGGAACCCATTAGCGTTTGCCGGCACAAAACAAAATGTTACATGCTAAAAAGCATTCAAAACCATCAAGTCCGTAGATAAAGCCCAGAAAACACAAACAAACACAGAGGCTGTAGCAAGATCTGGGATTGAGATAGCCACAACAAACCAGATATTTCTGCTTTTTTCCAGCCATATCCGGAGAAAATGTTGTGGAATTCGGGTGATATTGAACCAAAAAATCACCGTCAAAGTGGTTTTGGAGAAAAGCACAATCTTTCTGTTCGGCAAGTGGATCCAATGTCATGTTTACAAATAGAAATAACATGTTTTCTCGGGTTTCTGAAGCTTTCTGCTGGTAAATGTCGAATGTGTGTAGGAATTGACTCCATGTGGACCCATGAGAGTTTTCTGGCAGAAATTGAAAAGTTACAAGCTAAAATGCACTCAAAACCGTCAAGTCCATAGATAAAGCCCAGAAAACACAAACAAACACAGAGGCTGTAGCAAGATCTGGGATTGAGATAGCCACAACACACCGGATATTTCTGCCTTCCTCCAGGCATATCCGGACAAAGTGTTGTGGAATTCGGGTGAAATTGAACCAAAAAATCACCGTCAAAGTGGGTTTTGGAGAAAAGCACAATCTTTCTGTTCAGGAAGTGGATCCCCTGTCATGCTTACAAACAGAAGCAGCATGTTTTCTCTGGATTGTGATTTGTTCTGCCAAAAAACCCGAATGTGTGGAGGAATTGACTCCATGTGGAACCCATTAGCTTTTGTTGGCAGAAAAAAGAAAGGTATGCTAACATGCCCTCAAAAGCCTCAAGTCCGTGTGTAAAGCCCAGAAAACAGAAACAAACACAGGGGCTGTAGCAAGATCTGGGACTGAGATAGCCACAACACACCAGATATTTCTGCCTTCTTCCAGCATATCCGGACAAAGTGTTGTGGAATTCGGGTGAAATTGAACCAAAAAATCAACGTCAAAGTGGTTTTGGAGAAAAGACAATCTTTCTGTTCGGCAAGTGGATCCAATGTCATATTTACAAACAGAAATAGCATGTTTTCTCGGGTTTCTGAAGCTTTCTGCCTAGAAAAGTCGAATGTGTGGAGGAATTGACTCCATGTGGAAACCATTAGCGTTTGCCGGCACAAAGAAAAAGTTACATGCTAAAAAGCATTCAAAACCGTCAAGTCCGTAGATAAAGCCCAGAAAACACAAACAAACACAGAGGCTGTAGCAAGATCTGGGATTGAGATAGCCACAACACACCGGATATTTCTGCTTTCATCCAGGCATATCCGGACAAAGTGTTGTGGAATTCAGGTGAAATTGAACCAAAAAATCACCATCAAAGTGGTTTTGGAGAAAAGCACAATCTTTCTGTTCGGCAAGTGGATCCAATGTCATGTTTACAAACAGAACCTGCTTGTAATCTCTGGATTGTGATTTGTCTGCCAAAAAACTCGAATGTGTGTAGGAATTGACTCCATGTGGACCCATTAGCGTTTGCCGGCAGAAACCAAAAAGTTACATGCTAAAATGCATTCAAAAGCCTCAAGTCCGTGTGTAAAGCCCAGAAAACACAAACAAACACAGAGGCTGTAGCAAGATCTGGGATTGAGATAGCCACAACACAGTGCATATTTCTGCCTTCTTCCAGCATATCCGGACAAAGTGTTTTGGAATTCGGGTGAAATTGAACCAAAAAATCACCGTCAAAGTGGTTTTGGAGAAAAGCACAATCTTTCTGTTCGGCAAGTGGATCCAATGTCATCTTCACAAACAGAAATAGCATGTTTTCTCGGGTTTCTGAAGCTTTCTGCTGGTAAATGTCGAATGTGTGTAGGAATTGACTCCATGTGGACCCATTAGTGTTTACCGGTAGAAACCAAAAAGTTACATGCTAAAATGCATTCAAAAGCCTCAAGTCCGTGTGTAAAGCCCAGAAAACACAAACAAACAGAGACGCTGTAGCAAGATCTGGGATTGAGATAGCCACAATACACTGCATATTTCTGCCTTCATCCAGCCATATCCTGAGAAAATGTTGTGGAATTCGGGTGAAATTTAACCAAAAAATCACTGTCAACTGGTTTTGGAGAAAAGCACAATCTTTCTGTTTGGCAAATGGATCCAATGTCATGTTCACAAACAGAAATAGCATGTTTTCTCGGGTTTCTGAAGCTTTCTGCTGGTAAATGTCGAATGTGTGGAGGAATTGACTCCATGTGGACCCATGAGAGTTTTCTGGCAGAAATCGAAAAGTTACAAGCTAAAATGCACTCAAAACCGTCAAGTCCGTAGATAAAGCCCAGAAAACACACACACAGAGGCTGTAGCAAGATCTGGGATTGAGATAGCCACAACACACCAGATATTTCTGCCTTCCTCCAGGCATATCCAGACAAAGTGTTGTGGAATTCGGGTGAAACTGAACCAAAAAATCACCGTCAAAGTGGGTTTTGGAGAAAAGCACAAAATTTCTGTTCAGGAAGTGGATCCCCTGTCATGTTTACAAACAGAAGCAGCATGTTTTCTCTGGATTGTGATTTGTTCTGCCAAAAAACTCGAATGTATGGAGGAATTGACTCCATGTGGAACCCATTAGCTTTTGTTGGCAGAAAAAAGAAAGGTATGCTAACATGCCCTCAAAAGCCTCAAGTCCGTGTGTAAAGCCCAGAAAACAGAAACAAACACAGGGGCTGTAGCAAGATCTGGGACTGAGATAGCCACAACACACCAGATATTTCTGCCTTCTTCCAGCATATCCGGACAAAGTGTTGTGGAATTCGGGTGAAATTGAACCAAAAAATCAACGTCAAAGTGGTTTTGGAGAAAAGACAATCTTTCTGTTCGGCAAGTGGATCCAATGTCATATTTACAAACAGAAATAGCATGTTTTCTCGGGTTTCTGAAGCTTTCTGCCTAGAAAAGTCGAATGTGTGGAGGAATTGACTCCATGTGGAAACCATTAGCGTTTGCCGGCACAAAGAAAAAGTTACATGCTAAAAAGCATTCAAAACCGTCAAGTCCGTAGATAAAGCCCAGAAAACACAAACAAACACAGAGGCTGTAGCAAGATCTGGGATTGAGATAGCCACAACACACCGGATATTTCTGCTTTCATCCAGGCATATCCGGACAAAGTGTTGTGGAATTCAGGTGAAATTGAACCAAAAAATCACCATCAAAGTGGTTTTGGAGAAAAGCACAATCTTTCTGTTCGGCAAGTGGATCCAATGTCATGTTTACAAACAGAACCTGCTTGTAATCTCTGGATTGTGATTTGTCTGCCAAAAAACTCGAATGTGTGTAGGAATTGACTCCATGTGGACCCATTAGCGTTTGCCGGCAGAAACCAAAAAGTTACATGCTAAAATGCATTCAAAAGCCTCAAGTCCGTGTGTAAAGCCCAGAAAACACAAACAAACACAGAGGCTGTAGCAAGATCTGGGATTGAGATAGCCACAACACACCGGATACTTCTGCTTTCATCCAGGCATATCCGGACAAAGTGTTGTGGAATTCGGGTGAAATTGAACCAAAAAATCACTGTCAAGGTGTTTTAGGAGAAAAGCACAATCTTTCTGTTCGGCAAGTGGATCCAATGTCATCTTCACAAACAGAAATAGCATGTTTTCTCAGGTTTCTGAAGCTTTCTGCTGGTAAAAATTGAATGTGTGGAGGAATTGACTCCATGTGGACCCATGAGAGTTTTCTGGCAGAAACCGAAAAGTTACAAGCTAAAATGTACTCAAAACCGTCAAGTCCGTAGATAGCCCAGAAAACACACACACAGAGGCTGTAGCAAGATCTGGGATTGAGATAGCCACAACACACCAGATATTTCTGCCTTCTTCCAGCATATCCGGACAAAGTGTTGTGGAATTCGGGTGAAATTGAACCAAAAAATCAACGTCAAAGTGGTTTTGGAGAAAAGACAATCTTTCTGTTCGGCAAGGGGATCCACTGTCATATTTACAAACAGAAATAGCATGTTTTCTCGGGTTTCTGAAGCTTTCTGCCTAGAAAACTCGAATGTGTGGAGGAATTGACTCCATGTGGACCCATTAGCATTTGCCGGCAGAAAACAAAAAGTTACATGCTAAAAAGAATTCAAAACCGTCAAGTCCATAGATAAAGCCCAGAAAACACCAACAAACACAGAGGCTGTAGCAAGAACTGGGATTGAGATAGCCACAACACACCGGATATTTCTGCCTTCCTCTAGGCACATCCGGACAAAGTGTTGTGGAATTTGGGTGAAATTTAACCAAAAAATCACCGTCAAAGTTGTTTTCGATAAAAGCACAATCTTTCTGTTCAGGAAGTGGATCCACTGTCATGTTTACAAACAGAACTAGCATGTTTTCTCTGGATTGTGATTTGTTCTGCCAAAAAACTCCAATGTGTGGAGGAATTGACTCCATGTGGAACCCATTAGCTTTTGTTGGCAGAAAACAAAAAGGTACATGCTAAAATGCATTGAAAATTGTCAAGTGCGTAGACAAAGCCCAGAAAACACAAACAAACACAGAGGCTGTAGCAAGATCTGGGATTGAGATAGCCACAACACACCGGATATTTCTGCCTTCCTCCAGGCATATCCGGATAAATTGTTGAGGAATTCGGGTGAAATTGAACCAAAAAATCACCGTCAAAGGGGTTTTGGAGAAAAGCACAATCTTTCTGTTCGGCAAGTGGATCCAATGTCATGTTTACAAATAGAAATAACATGTTTTCTCGGGTTTCTGAAGCTTTCTGCTGGTAAATGTCGAATGTGTGTAGGAATTGACTCCATGTGGACCCATGAGGGTTTTCTGGCAGAAATTGAAAAGTTACAAGCTAAAATGCACTCAAAACCGTCAAGTCCATAGATAAAGCCCAGAAAACACAAACAAACACAGAGGCTGTAGCAAGATCTGGGATTGAGATAGCCACAACACACCGGATATTTCTGCCTTCCTCCAGGCACATCCGGACAAAGTGTTGTGGAATTCGGTTGAAATTGAACCAAAAAATCACCGTCAAAGTGGGTTTTGGAGAAAAGCACAATCTTTCTGTTCAGGAAGTGGATCCCCTGTCATGCTTACAAACAGAAGCAGCATGTTTTCTCTGGATTGTGATTTGTTCTGCCAAAAAACCCGAATGTGTGGAGGAATTGACTCCATGTGGAACCCATTAGCTTTTGTTGGCAGAAAAAAGAAAGGTACATGCTAACATGCCCTCAAAAGCCTCAAGTCTGTGTGTAAAGCCCAGAAAACACATACAAACACAGAGGCTGTAGCAAGATCTGCGATTGAGATAGCCACAACACACCGGATATTTCTGCCTTCCTCCAGACATATCCGGACAAAGTGTTGTGGAATTCAGGTGAAATTGAACCAAAAAATCACTGTCAAAGTGGTTTTGGAGAAAAGCACAATCTTTCTGTTCGGCAAGTGGATCCAATGTCATCTTCACAAACAGAAATAGCATGTTTTCTCAGGTTTCTGAAGCTTTCTGCTGGTAAAAATTGAATGTGTGTAGGAATTGACTCACTGTGGACCCATTAGAGTTTTCTGGCAGAAACCGAAAAGTTACAAGCTAAAATGCACTCAAAACCGTCAAGTCCGTAGATAAAGCCCAGAAAACACACACACAGAGGCTGTAGCAAGATCTGGGATTGAGATAGCCACAACACACTGGATATTTCTGCCTTCTTCCAGCATATCCGGACAAAGTGTTGTGGAATTCGGGTGAAATTGAACCAAAAAATCACCGTCAAAGTGGTTTTGGAGAAAAGACAATCTTTCTGTTCGGCAAGTGGATCCAATGTCATATTTACAAACAGAAATAGCATGTTTTCTCAGGTTTCTGAAGCTTTCTGCCTGGAAAACTCGAATGTGTGGAGGAATTGACTCCATGTGGACCCATTAGCGTTTGCCGGCAGAAAACAAAAAGTTACATGCTAAAGCATTCAAAACCGTCAAGTCTGTAGATAAAGCCCAGAAAACACAACACAGAGGCTGTAGCAAGATCTGGGATTGAGATAGCCACAACACACCGGATATTTCTGCCTTCCTCCAGGCATATCCGGACAAAGTGTTGTGGAATTCGGGTGAAACTGAACCAAAAAATCACCGTCAAAGTGGGTTTTGGAGAAAAGCACAAAATTTCTGTTCAGGAAGTGGATCCCCTGTCATGTTTACAAACAGAAGCAGCATGTTTTCTCTGGATTGTGATTTGTTCTGCCAAAAAACCCGAATGTGTGGAGGAATTGACTCCATGTGGAACCCATTAGCTTTTGTTGGCAGAAAAAAGAAAGGTATGCTAACATGCCCTCAAAAGCCTCAAGTCCGTGTGTAAAGCCCAGAAAACAGAAACAAACACAGGGGCTGTAGCAAGATCTGGGACTGAGATAGCCACAACACACCAGATATTTCTGCCTTCTTCCAGCATATCCGGACAAAGTGTTGTGGAATTCGGGTGAAATTGAACCAAAAAATCAACGTCAAAGTGGTTTTGGAGAAAAGACAATCTTTCTGTTCGGCAAGTGGATCCAATGTCATATTTACAAACAGAAATAGCATGTTTTCTCGGGTTTCTGAAGCTTTCTGCCTAGAAAAGTCGAATGTGTGGAGGAATTGACTCCATGTGGAAACC
Organism: Oryctolagus cuniculus; assembly: GCF_051225735.1. Classification (NCBI taxonomy): domain Eukaryota; kingdom Metazoa; phylum Chordata; class Mammalia; order Lagomorpha; family Leporidae; genus Oryctolagus; species Oryctolagus cuniculus. The sequence goes on along the minus strand of NC_142878.1, from coordinate 94,428,261 downwards.
ATTAGCGTTTGCCGGCACAAAGAAAAAGTTACATGCTAAAAAGCATTCAAAACCGTCAAGTCCGTAGATAAAGCCCAGAAAACACAAACAAACACAGAGGCTGTAGCAAGATCTGGGATTGAGATAGCCACAACACACCGGATATTTCTGCTTTCATCCAGGCATATCCGGACAAAGTGTTGTGGAATTCAGGTGAAATTGAACCAAAAAATCACCATCAAAGTGGTTTTGGAGAAAAGCACAATCTTTCTGTTCGGCAAGTGGATCCAATGTCATGTTTACAAACAGAACCTGCTTGTAATCTCTGGATTGTGATTTGTCTGCCAAAAAACTCGAATGTGTGTAGGAATTGACTCCATGTGGACCCATTAGCGTTTGCCGGCAGAAACCAAAAAGTTACATGCTAAAATGCATTCAAAAGCCTCAAGTCCGTGTGTAAAGCCCAGAAAACACAAACAAACACAGAGGCTGTAGCAAGATCTGGGATTGAGATAGCCACAACACAGTGCATATTTCTGCCTTCTTCCAGCATATCCGGACAAAGTGTTTTGGAATTCGGGTGAAATTGAACCAAAAAATCACCGTCAAAGTGGTTTTGGAGAAAAGCACAATCTTTCTGTTCGGCAAGTGGATCCAATGTCATCTTCACAAACAGAAATAGCATGTTTTCTCGGGTTTCTGAAGCTTTCTGCTGGTAAATGTCGAATGTGTGTAGGAATTGACTCCATGTGGACCCATTAGTGTTTACCGGTAGAAACCAAAAAGTTACATGCTAAAATGCATTCAAAAGCCTCAAGTCCGTGTGTAAAGCCCAGAAAACACAAACAAACAGAGACGCTGTAGCAAGATCTGGGATTGAGATAGCCACAATACACTGCATATTTCTGCCTTCATCCAGCCATATCCTGAGAAAATGTTGTGGAATTCGGGTGAAATTTAACCAAAAAATCACTGTCAAACTGGTTTTGGAGAAAAGCACAATCTTTCTGTTTGGCAAATGGATCCAATGTCATGTTCACAAACAGAAATAGCATGTTTTCTCGGGTTTCTGAAGCTTTCTGCTGGTAAATGTCGAATGTGTGGAGGAATTGACTCCATGTGGACCCATGAGAGTTTTCTGGCAGAAATCGAAAAGTTACAAGCTAAAATGCACTCAAAACCGTCAAGTCCGTAGATAAAGCCCAGAAAACACACACACAGAGGCTGTAGCAAGATCTGGGATTGAGATAGCCACAACACACCAGATATTTCTGCCTTCCTCCAGGCATATCCAGACAAAGTGTTGTGGAATTCGGGTGAAACTGAACCAAAAAATCACCGTCAAAGTGGGTTTTGGAGAAAAGCAATATCTTTCTGTTCAGGAAGTGGATCCCCTGTCATGTTTACAAACAGAAGCAGCATGTTTTCTCTGGATTGTGATTTGTTCTGCCAAAAAACTCGAATGTATGGAGGAATTGACTCCATGTGGAACCCATTAGCTTTTGTTGGCAGAAAAAAGAAAGGTACATGCTAACATGCCCTCAAAAGCCTCAAGTCCGTGTGTAAAGCCCAGAAAACACAAACAAACACAGAGGCTGTAGCAAGATCTGGGGTTGAGATAGCCACAACACACCAGATATTTCTGCTTTCATCCAGGCATATCCGGACAAAGTGTTGTGGAATTCGGGTGAAATTGAACCAAAAAATCACCGTCAATGTGGTTTTGGAGAAAAGCACAATCTTTCTGTTCGGCAAGTGGATCCAATGTCATCTTCACAAACAGAAATAGCATGTTTTCTCGGGTTTCTGAAGCTTTCTGCCGGTAAAATTCGAATGTGTGGAGGAATTGACTCCATGTGGACCCATTAGTGTTTACCGGTAGAAACCAAAAAGTTACATGCTAAAATGCATTCAAAAACCTCAAGTCCGTGTGTAAAGCCCAGAAAACACAAACAAACACAGAGGCTGTAGCAAGATCTGGGATTGAGATAGCCACAACACACCGGATACTTCTGCTTTCATCCAGGCATATCCGGACAAAGTGTTGTGGAATTCAGGTGAAATTGAACCAAAAAATCACTGTCAAGGTGTTTTAGGAGAAAAGCACAATCTTTCTGTTCGGCAAGTGGATCCAATGTCATCTTCACAAACAGAAATAGCATGTTTTCTCAGGTTTCTGAAGCTTTCTGCTGGTAAAAATTGAATGTGTGGAGGAATTGACTCCATGTGGACCCATTAGAGTTTTCTGGCAGAAACCGAAAAGTTACAAGCTAAAATGTACTCAAAACCGTCAAGTCCGTAGATAGCCCAGAAAACACACACACAGAGGCTGTAGCAAGATCTGGGATTGAGATAGCCACAACACACCAGATATTTCTGCCTTCTTCCAGCATATCCGGACAAAGTGTTGTGGAATTCGGGTGAAATTGAACCAAAAAATCAACGTCAAAGTGGTTTTGGAGAAAAGACAATCTTTCTGTTCGGCAAGGGGATCCACTGTCATGTTTACAAACAGAAATAGCATGTTTTCTCGGGTTTCTGAAGCTTTCTGCCTAGAAAACTCGAATGTGTGGAGGAATTGACTCCATGTGGACCCATTAGCATTTGCCGGCAGAAAACAAAAAGTTACATGCTAAAAAGAATTCAAAACCGTCAAGTCTGTAGATAAAGCCCAGAAAACCCCAACAAACACAGAGGCTGTAGCAAGATCTGGGATTGAGATAGCCACAACACACCGGATATTTCTGCCTTCCTCTAGGCACATCCGGACAAAGTGTTGTGGAATTTGGGTGAAATTTAACCAAAAAATCACCGTCAAAGTTGTTTTCGATAAAAGCACAATCTTTCTGTTCAGGAAGTGGATCCACTGTCATGTTTACAAACAGAACTAGCATGTTTTCTCTGGATTGTGATTTGTTCTGCCAAAAAACTCCAATGTGTGGAGGAATTGACTCCATGTGGAACCCATTAGCTTTTGTTGGCAGAAAACAAAAAGGTACATGCTAAAATGCATTGAAAATTGTCAAGTGCGTAGACAAAGCCCAGAAAACACAAACAAACACAGAGGCTGTAGCAAGATCTGGGATTGAGATAGCCACAACACACCGGATATTTCTGCCTTCCTCCAGACATATCCGGACAAAGTGTTGTGGAATTCAGGTGAAATTGAACCAAAAAATCACTGTCAAAGTGGTTTTGGAGAAAAGCACAATCTTTCTGTTCGGCAAGTGGATCCAATGTCATCTTCACAAACAGAAATAGCATGTTTTCTCAGGTTTCTGAAGCTTTCTGCTGGTAAAAATTGAATGTGTGTAGGAATTGACTCACTGTGGACCCATTAGAGTTTTCTGGCAGAAACCGAAAAGTTACAAGCTAAAATGCACTCAAAACCGTCAAGTCCGTAGATAAAGCCCAGAAAACACACACACAGAGGCTGTAGCAAGATCTGGGATTGAGATAGCCACAACACACTGGATATTTCTGCCTTCTTCCAGCATATCCGGACAAAGTGTTGTGGAATTCGGGTGAAATTGAACCAAAAAATCACCGTCAAAGTGGTTTTGGAGAAAAGACAATCTTTCTGTTCGGCAAGTGGATCCAATGTCATATTTACAAACAGAAATAGCATGTTTTCTCAGGTTTCTGAAGCTTTCTGCCTGGAAAACTCGAATGTGTGGAGGAATTGACTCCATGTGGACCCATTAGCGTTTGCCGGCAGAAAACAAAAAGTTACATGCTAAAAAGCATTCAAAACCGTCAAGTCTGTAGATAAAGCCCAGAAAACACAACACACACAGAGGCTGTAGCAAGATCTGGGATTGAGATAGCCACAACACACCGGATATTTCTGCTTTCATCCAGGCATATCCGGACAAAGTGTTGTGGAATTCAGGCAAAATTGAACCGAAAAATTCACCGTCAAGGTGTTTTAGGAGAAAAGCACAATCTTTCTGTTCGGCAAGTGGATCCAATGTCTTGTTTACAAACAGAAATAGCTTGTATTCTCTGGATTGTGATTTGTCTGCCAAAAAACTCGAATGTGTGGAGGAATTGACTCCATGTGGAACCCATTAGCGTTTGTCGGCAGAAACCAAAAAATTACATGCTAAAATGCATTCAAAAGCGTCAAGTCAGTAGATAAAGCCCAGAAAACACAAACAGAGAGGCTGTAGCAAGATCTGGGATTGAGATAGCCACAACACACCGGATATTTCAGCTTTCATCTAGGCATATCCAGACAAAGTGTTGTGGAATTCGGGTGAAATTGAACCAAAAAATCACCTCAAAGTGGTTTTGGAGAAAAGCACAATCTTTCTGTTCGGCAAGTGGATCCAAGGTCATGTTTACAAACAGAACCAGCATGTTTTCTCAGGTTTCTGAAGCTTTCTGCTGGTAAAAATCGAATGTGTGGAGGAATTGACTCCATGTGGACCCATTAGAGTTTTCTGGCAGAAATCGAAATGTTACAAGCTAAAATGCACTCAAAACCGTCAAGTCCGTAGATAAGGCCCAGAAAACACATACACAGAGGCTGTAGCAAGATCTGGGATTGAGATAGCCACAACACGGTGCATATTTCTGCCTTCTTCCAGCATATGCGGACAAAGTGTTGTGGAATTCGGGTGAAATTTAACCAAAAAACCACCGTCAAAGTGGTTTTGGAGAAAAGACAATCTTTCTGTTCGGCAAGGGGATCCACTGTCATATTTACAAACAGAAATAGCATGTTTTCTCGGGTTTCTGAAGCTTTCTGCCGAGAAAAGTCCAATGTGGAGGAATTGACTCCATGTGGAACCAATTAGTGTTTGTCGGCAGAAACCAAAAAGTTACATGCTAAAATGCATTCAAAAGCGTCAAGTCAGTAGATAAAGCCCAGAAAACACAAACACACACAGAGGCTGTAGCAAGATCTGCGATTGAGATAGCCACAAAACAACTGATGTTTCTGCCTTCATCCAGGCATATCCGGACAAAGTGGTGTGGAATTCAGGCGAAATTGAACCGAAAAATCACCGTCAAAGTGGTTTTGGAAAAAAGCAGAATTTTCTCTTTGCCAAGTGGATCCACTAGCATGCTAAAAAACAGAAACAGCCTTTATTCCCTGGACTGTGATTTGTTCTGCTAAAAAACTCGAATGTGTGGAGGAATTGACTCCATGTGGACCCATTAGCATTTGCCGGAAGCAAACAAAAAGTTCCATGCTAAAATGCATTCAAACTCTCAAGTCCATAGATAAAGCCCAGAAAACACAAACAAACACAGAGGCTGTAGCAAGATCTGGGATTGAGATAGCCACAACACACCAGATATTTCTGCCTTCATCCAGGCATATCCGGACAAAGTATTGTGGAATTCGGGTGAAATTGAACCAAAAAATCACCGTCAAAGTGGTTTTGGAGAAAAGCACAATCTTTCTGTTCGCCAAGTGGATCCACTGTCATGTTCACAAACAGAACCAACATGTATTCTCTCGATTGTGATTTGTATTGCCAAAAAACTCTAATGTGTGTGGGAATTGACTCTATGTGGAACCCATTAGTGTTTGCCGGCAGAAAACAAAAAGGTACTTGCTAAAATGCATTGAAAACTGTCAAGTGCGTAGATAAAGCCCAGAAAACACAAACAAACACAGAGGCTGTAGCAAGATCTGGGATTGAGATAGCCACAACACACCGGATATTTCTGCATTCATAGACATATCTGGAGAAAGTGGTGTGGAATTCGGGTGAAATTTAGCCAAAAAATCACCGTCAAGATGTTTTATGAGAAAAGCACAATCTTTCTGTTCGGCAAGTGGATCCAATGTCATGTTCACAAACAGAAATAGCATGTTTTCTCGGGTTTCTGAAGCTTTCTGCCTAGAAAACTCAAATGTGTGGAGGAATTGACTCCATGTGGACCCATTAGCGTTTGCCGGCAGAAAAGAAAAAGTTACATGCTAAAATGCATTCAAAACCGTCAAGTCCGTAGATAAAGCCTAGAAGACGCAAACAAACTCAGAGGCTTGTAGCAAGATCTGGGATTGAGATAGCCACAACACACCGGATATTTCTGCATTCATAGACATATCTGGAGAAAGTGGTGTGGAATTCGGGTGAAATTTAGCCAAAAAATCACCGTCAAGATGTTTTATGAGAAAAGCACAATCTTTCTGTTCGGCAAGTGGATCCAATGTCATGTTCACAAACAGAAATAGCATGTTTTCTCGGGTTTCTGAAGCTTTCTGCCTAGAAAACTCGAATGTGTGGAGGAATTGACTCCATGTGGACCCATTAGCGTTTGCCGGCAGAAAAGAAAAAGTTACATGCTAAAATGCATTCAAAACCGTCAAGTCCGTAGATAAAGCCTAGAAGACGCAAACAAACTCAGAGGCTTGTAGCAAGATCTGGGATTGAGATAGCCACAACACACCGGATATTTCTGCATTCATAGACATATCTGGAGAAAGTGGTGTGGAATTCGGGTGAAATTTAGCCAAAAAATCACCGTCAAGATGTTTTATGAGAAAAGCACAATCTTTCTGTTCGGCAAGTGGATCCAATGTCATGTTCACAAACAGAAATAGCATGTTTTCTCGGGTTTCTGAAGCTTTCTGCCTAGAAAACTCGAATGTGTGGAGGAATTGACTCCATGTGGTACCGATTAGCATTTGTCGGCAGAAAACAAAAAGGGAAATGATAAAATGAAATCAAAACCATCAAGTCCGTAGATAAAGCCCAGAACACAAACACACACAGAGGCTGTAGCAAGATCTGGGATTGAGATAGCCACAACACACCAGATATTTCTGCTTTCCTGCAGGCATATCCGGACAAAGTGTTGTGGCATTCAGGTGAAATTTAACCAGAAAATCACCGTCAAAGTGGTTTTGGAGAAAAGACAATCTTTCTGTTCGGCAAGTGGATCCACTGTCATATTTACAAACAGAAATAGCATGTTTTCTCGGGGTTCTGAAGCTCACTGCTTGGAAAATTTAAATGTGTGGAGGAATTGACTCCATGTTTAACCAATTAGTATTTGCCGGTAGAAAACAAAAAGGTACATGCTAAAATACATTCAAAACCATAAAATCCATAGATAAGGTCCAGAAAACACAAAGAAACACAGAGGCTGTTGCACAATCACGGATTGGATAGCCACAACACACCAGATATTTCTGCCTTCCTCCAGGCATATATGGACAATGTGTTGTGGAATTCAGGTGAAATTTAACCACAAAATCACCGTCAAAGATCTTTTACAGAAAAGCACAATCTTTCTCTTCAGGAAGTGGATCCATTGTCATGTTTATCAACACAAATATCATGTTTTTTGGATTTCTGAAAGTTTCTGCCGGGAAAATTCGAATATGTGAGGATTTGACTGCATGTGGAAGCAATTAACGTTTGCCGGTAGAAACCAAAAAGTTACATGCTAAAATGCATTCAAAGCATCAAGTCCGTAGATAAAGCCCAGAAAACACAAACAAACACAGAGGCTGCAGCAAGATCTGGGATTGAGATAGCCACAACACACCGGATATTTCTTCTTACCTCCAGGCATATCCAGACAAAGTGGTGTGGAATTCGGGTGAAATTTAAACAAAAAGTCACCATCAAAGTGGTTTTGGAGAAAAGCACAATCTTTCTGTTTGGCAAGTGGATCCAATGTAATGTTTACAGACAGAAATAGCATGTTTTCTCAGGTTTCTGAATCTCTCTGCCTAGAACACTCAAATGTCTGGAGGAATTGGCTCCATGTGGAACCAGCTGAAAACAAATGTTACATACTAAAATGCATTCAAAAGTGTCAAGTCCATAGATAAAGCCCAGAAAACACAAACAAACACAGAGGCTGTAGCAAGATCTGGGATTGGGATAGCCATAACACCGGATATTTCTGCTTTCATTCAGGCGTATCCAGACAAAGTGGTGTGGAATTCGGGTGAAATTTTACCAAAAAATCACCGTCAAGGTGTTTTAGGAGAAAAGCACAATCTTTCTGTTCAGCAAGTGGAACCAATGTCATGTTTACAAACAGAAATAGCATGTTTTCTCGGGTTTGAAGCTCTGTGCCTAGAAAACTCGAATATGTGGTAGAATTCACACCATGTGGTACCGATTAGCATTTGTCAACAGAAAAGAAAAAGGTACCTGCTAAAATGAATTCAAAACCATCAAGTCTGTAGATAAAGCCCAGAACACAAACAAACACAGAGGCTGTAGCAAGATCTGGGATTGAGATAGCCACAACACACCGGATATTTCTGCTTTCATCCAAGCATATCCGGACAAAGTGTTGTGGAATTCAGGCAAAATTGAACCGAAAAATTCACCGTCAAGGTGTTTTAGGAGAAAAGCACAATCTTTCTGTTCGGCAAGTGGATCCAATGTCTTGTTTACAAACAGAAATAGCTTGTATTCTCTGGATTGTGATTTGTCTGCCAAAAAACTCGAATGTGTGGAGGAATTGACTCCATGTGGAACCCATTAGCGTTTGTCGGCAGAAACCAAAAAATTACATGCTAAAATGCATTCAAAAGCGTCAAGTCAGTAGATAAAGCCCAGAAAACACAAACAGAGAGGCTGTAGCAAGATCTGGGATTGAGATAGCCACAACACACCGGATATTTCAGCTTTCATCTAGGCATATCCAGACAAAGTGTTGTGGAATTCGGGTGAAATTGAACCAAAAAATCACCTCAAAGTGGTTTTGGAGAAAAGCACAATCTTTCTGTTCGGCAAGTGGATCCAAGGTCATGTTTACAAACAGAACCAGCATGTTTTCTCAGGTTTCTGAAGCTTTCTGCTGGTAAAAATCGAATGTGTGGAGGAATTGACTCCATGTGGACCCATTAGAGTTTTCTGGCAGAAATCGAAATGTTACAAGCTAAAATGCACTCAAAACCGTCAAGTCCGTAGATAAGGCCCAGAAAACACATACACAGAGGCTGTAGCAAGATCTGGGATTGAGATAGCCACAACACGGTGCATATTTCTGCCTTCTTCCAGCATATGCGGACAAAGTGTTGTGGAATTCGGGTGAAATTTAACCAAAAAACCACCGTCAAAGTGGTTTTGGAGAAAAGACAATCTTTCTGTTCGGCAAGGGGATCCACTGTCATATTTACAAACAGAAATAGCATGTTTTCTCGGGTTTCTGAAGCTTTCTGCCGAGAAAAGTCCAATGTGGAGGAATTGACTCCATGTGGAACCAATTAGTGTTTGTCGGCAGAAACCAAAAAGTTACATGCTAAAATGCATTCAAAAGCGTCAAGTCAGTAGATAAAGCCCAGAAAACACAAACACACACAGAGGCTGTAGCAAGATCTGCGATTGAGATAGCCACAAAACAACTGATGTTTCTGCCTTCATCCAGGCATATCCGGACAAAGTGGTGTGGAATTCAGGCGAAATTGAACCGAAAAATCACCGTCAAAGTGGTTTTGGAAAAAAGCAGAATTTTCTCTTTGCCAAGTGGATCCACTAGCATGCTAAAAAACAGAAACAGCCTTTATTCCCTGGACTGTGATTTGTTCTGCTAAAAAACTCGAATGTGTGGAGGAATTGACTCCATGTGGACCCATTAGCATTTGCCGGAAGCAAACAAAAAGTTCCATGCTAAAATGCATTCAAACTCTCAAGTCCATAGATAAAGCCCAGAAAACACAAACAAACACAGAGGCTGTAGCAAGATCTGGGATTGAGATAGCCACAACACACCAGATATTTCTGCCTTCATCCAGGCATATCCGGACAAAGTATTGTGGAATTCGGGTGAAATTGAACCAAAAAATCACCGTCAAAGTGGTTTTGGAGAAAAGCACAATCTTTCTGTTCGCCAAGTGGATCCACTGTCATGTTCACAAACAGAACCAACATGTATTCTCTCGATTGTGATTTGTATTGCCAAAAAACTCTAATGTGTGTGGGAATTGACTCTATGTGGAACCCATTAGTGTTTGCCGGCAGAAAACAAAAAGGTACTTGCTAAAATGCATTGAAAACTGTCAAGTGCGTAGATAAAGCCCAGAAAACACAAACAAACACAGAGGCTGTAGCAAGATCTGGGATTGAGATAGCCACAACACACTGGATATTTCTGCTTTCATCCTGGCATATTGGAGAAAATGGTGTGGAATTTTGTGAAATTTAATGAAAAAATCACTGTCAAAGTGTTTTTGGAGAAAAGCACATCTTTCCATTCGTCAAGTGGATCCAATGTCATGTTTACAAACAGAAATAGCACGTTTTCTCGGGTTTCTGAAGCTTTCTGCCTAGAAAACCCAAATGTGTGGAGGAATTGACTCCATGTGGACCCATTAGTGTTTGCCGGCAGAAAAGAAAAAGTTACATGCTAAAATGCATTCAAAACCGTCAAGTCCGTAGATAAAGCCTAGAAGACGCAAACAAACTCAGAGGCTTGTAGCAAGATCTGGGATTGAGATAGCCACAACACACCGGATATTTCTGCATTCATAGACATATCTGGAGAAAGTGGTGTGGAATTCGGGTGAAATTTAGCCAAAAAATCACCGTCAAGATGTTTTATGAGAAAAGCACAATCTTTCTGTTCGGCAAGTGGATCCAATGTCATGTTCACAAACAGAAATAGCATGTTTTCTCGGGTTTCTGAAGCTTTCTGCCTAGAAAACTCGAATGTGTGGAGGAATTGACTCCATGTGGACCCATTAGCGTTTGCCGGCAGAAAAGAAAAAGTTACATGCTAAAATGCATTCAAAACCGTCAAGTCCGTAGATAAAGCCTAGAAGACGCAAACAAACTCAGAGGCTTGTAGCAAGATCTGGGATTGAGATAGCCACAACACACCGGATATTTCTGCATTCATAGACATATCTGGAGAAAGTGGTGTGGAATTCGGGTGAAATTTAGCCAAAAAATCACCGTCAAGATGTTTTATGAGAAAAGCACAATCTTTCTGTTCGGCAAGTGGATCCAATGTCATGTTCACAAACAGAAATAGCATGTTTTCTCGGGTTTCTGAAGCTTTCTGCCTAGAAAACTCGAATGTGTGGAGGAATTGACTCCATGTGGACCCATTAGCGTTTGCCGGCAGAAAAGAAAAAGTTACATGCTAAAATGCATTCAAAACCGTCAAGTCCGTAGATAAAGCCTAGAAGACGCAAACAAACTCAGAGGCTTGTAGCAAGATCTGGGATTGAGATAGCCACAACACACCGGATATTTCTGCATTCATAGACATATCTGGAGAAAGTGGTGTGGAATTCGGGTGAAATTTAGCCAAAAAATCACCGTCAAGATGTTTTATGAGAAAAGCACAATCTTTCTGTTCGGCAAGTGGATCCAATGTCATGTTCACAAACAGAAATAGCATGTTTTCTCGGGTTTCTGAAGCTTTCTGCCTAGAAAACTCGAATGTGTGGAGGAATTTCACCACGTGGTACCGATTAGCATTTGTCGGCAGAAAACAAAAAGGGAAATGATAAAATGAAATCAAAACCATCAAGTCCGTAGATAAAGCCCAGAACACAAACACACACAGAGGCTGTAGCAAGATCTGGGATTGAGATAGCCACAACACACCAGATATTTCTGCTTTCCTGCAGGCATATCCGGACAAAGTGTTGTGGCATTCAGGTGAAATTTAACCAGAAAATCACCGTCAAAGTGGTTTTGGAGAAAAGACAATCTTTCTGTTCGGCAAGTGGATCCACTGTCATATTTACAAACAGAAATAGCATGTTTTCTCGGGGTTCTGAAGCTCACTGCTTGGAAAATTTAAATGTGTGGAGGAATTGACTCCATGTTTAACCAATTAGTATTTGCCGGTAGAAAACAAAAAGGTACATGCTAAAATACATTCAAAACCATAAAATCCATAGATAAGGTCCAGAAAACACAAAGAAACACAGAGGCTGTTGCACAATCACGGATTGGATAGCCACAACACACCAGATATTTCTGCCTTCCTCCAGGCATATATGGACAATGTGTTGTGGAATTCAGGTGAAATTTAACCACAAAATCACCGTCAAAGATCTTTTACAGAAAAGCACAATCTTTCTCTTCAGGAAGTGGATCCATTGTCATGTTTATCAACACAAATATCATGTTTTTTGGATTTCTGAAAGTTTCTGCCGGGAAAATTCGAATATGTGAGGATTTGACTGCATGTGGAAGCAATTAACGTTTGCCGGTAGAAACCAAAAAGTTACATGCTAAAATGCATTCAAAGCATCAAGTCCGTAGATAAAGCCCAGAAAACACAAACAAACACAGAGGCTGCAGCAAGATCTGGGATTGAGATAGCCACAACACACCGGATATTTCTTCTTACCTCCAGGCATATCCAGACAAAGTGGTGTGGAATTCGGGTGAAATTTAAACAAAAAGTCACCATCAAAGTGGTTTTGGAGAAAAGCACAATCTTTCTGTTTGGCAAGTGGATCCAATGTAATGTTTACAGACAGAAATAGCATGTTTTCTCAGGTTTCTGAATCTCTCTGCCTAGAACACTCAAATGTCTGGAGGAATTGGCTCCATGTGGAACCAGCTGAAAACAAATGTTACATACTAAAATGCATTCAAAAGTGTCAAGTCCATAGATAAAGCCCAGAAAACACAAACAAACACAGAGGCTGTAGCAAGATCTGGGATTGGGATAGCCATAACACCGGATATTTCTGCTTTCATTCAGGCGTATCCAGACAAAGTGGTGTGGAATTCGGGTGAAATTTTACCAAAAAATCACCGTCAAGGTGTTTTAGGAGAAAAGCACAATCTTTCTGTTCAGCAAGTGGAACCAATGTCATGTTTACAAACAGAAATAGCATGTTTTCTCGGGTTTGAAGCTCTGTGCCTAGAAAACTCGAATATGTGGTAGAATTCACACCATGTGGTACCGATTAGCATTTGTCAACAGAAAAGAAAAAGGTACCTGCTAAAATGAATTCAAAACCATCAAGTCTGTAGATAAAGCCCAGAACACAAACAAACACAGAGGCTGTAGCAAGATCTGCGATTGAGATAGCCACAACACACCAGATAATTCTGCTTTCTTCCAGGCATATCCAGACAAAGTGTTGTGGAATTCGGGTGAAATTTAGCCAAAAAATCACCGTCAAAGTGCTTTTTGAGAAAAGCACAATCTTTCTGTTCGGCAAGTGGATCCAATGTCATGTTCACAAACAGAAATAGCATGTTTTCTCGGGTTTCTGAAGCTCTCTGCCTTGAAAACTTGAATGTGTGTAGGAATTGACTCCATGTGGAACCAATTAGCCTTTGTCGTCAGAAACCAAAAAGTTACATGCTAAAATGCATTCACAACCATCAAGTCCGTAGATAATGTTCAGAAAACACAAACAAAATCACAGTCAAATTGGTTTTGGAGAAAAGCACAATCTTTCCCTTCAGCAAGTGGATCCAATATCATGTTTACCAACACATATAGCATGTTTTCTCGGGATTCTGTAGCTTTCTGCCAGGAAAACTTGAATGTGTGGAGGATTTGACTCCATGTGGAAGTAATTAGCGTTTGCTGATAGAAAACAAAAAGGTACATGCGAAAATGCATTCAAAACCATAAAGTCCAAGATAATTACCAGAAAACACATACAAACAGAGAGGCTGTATCACGATCTGTGATTGAGATAGCCACAACACACTGGATATTTCTGCTTTCCTCCGGGCATATCCAGACAAAGTGTTGTGGAATTCGGGTGAAATTTAACAAAAATTCCCCATGAAAGTGGTTTAGGAGAAAAGCAGAATCTTGTTCTTCAGAAAGTGTATCCAATATCATGGCTATAAATGCAAATATCATATTTCCTTGGGTGTCTGAAGTTTTCTGCCAGTAAAACGCGATTGAGTGGAGGATTTGACTCCATGTGGAACCAATTTGCGTATGCCGGTAGAAAACAAAAAGTTACATGCTAAAATGCATTCAAAACTGTAAAATCCATACATAAGGTCCAGAAAACACAAACAAACACAGAGGCTGTTGCAAGACCTAGGATTGAGATAGACACAACACACCAGATATTTCTGCTTTCCTCCAGGCATATCCGCACAAAGTCGTTTGTAGTTCTGGTGAAATTTAACCAAAAAATAACCATCAAAGTGGTTTTGGAGAAAAGCACAATCTTGCTCTTTGGAAAGTGGTTCCAATGTCATGTTTATAAACATAAAAATCATGCTTTCTCAGGTTTCTGAAGCTTCCTTCCAGGAAAATTCAAATGTGTGGAGGAACGGACTCCATGTGGAACTAATTAGCGTTTGCCGGTAGAAAACAAAATGTTACATGCTAAAATGTAATCAAAACCATCAAGTCCATCGATAAAGCCCAGATAAAGTCCATCGATAAAACACAGAGGCTGTAGCAAGATCTGGGATTTAGATAGCCACAACACACCGGATATTTCTGCTTTCATCCAGGCATATCCAGATAAAGTGTTGTGGAATTTGGGTGAAATTTAACGAAAAAATCACCGTCAAAGTGGTTTTGGAGAAAAGCACAATCTTTCTGTTCGGCAAGTGGATCCAATGTCATGTTTATGAACACAAATATCAAATTATCTCTATCAAAGTGGTTTTGGAGAAAAGCAAAATCTTTCTCTTCAGCAAGTGGACCAATGTCATGTTTATAAACTCAATTATCATGGTTGCCTGGGTTTCTGAAGCTTTTTGTCAGGAAAACACGAATGTGTGCAGGATTTTATTCCATGTGGAACCAATTCGTGTTTGCTGGTAGAAATAAAAAGTTATATGCTAAAATGCATTCAAAACCATGAAGTCTGTATATAATGTCCAGAATACACAAACAAAGAAAGATGCTGTAACAAGATCTCGGATTGGGATAGCCACTGCACACCAGATATTTTTATTTTTATCCAGGTATATCCGGAAAAAGAGGTGTGGAATTCGGGTGAAATTTAATCAAAAAATCACCGTCAAAGTGGTTTTGGAGAAAAGCACAATCTTTCTCTTCGGCAAGTAAATCCAATGTCATCTTTACACACTCAGATATCATGTTTGCTCCAGTCTCTGAAGCCTCCTGCCAGGAAAATTTGAATGTGTGGAGGATTTGACTCCATGTGGAACCAATTACCGTTTGCCGGTAGAAATAAAAAGTTATATGCTAAAATGCATTGAAAACCTTAAAATCCATAAATAATGTCCAGATAACACAAAGACAGAGGCTGTAGCAAAAAATCACCGTCAAAGTGGTGTTGGATAAAAGCACAATCTTTCTCTTTGGCAAGTTTATCCAATGTCATGTTTACAAACTCACATAGCAGGTTTGCTCAGATTTCTGAAGCTTTCTTCCAGGAAATATCGAAAGTGTGGAGGATTTGACTCCATGTGGAACCAATTAGCGTTTGCCGGTAGAAAACAAAACGTTACATGCTAAAATGCATTCAAAACCGGAAAGTCCATAGATAATGTCCAGAAAACACAACAAACACAGAGGCTGTAGCAAGATCTGGGATTGAGATAGCCACAACACACCAGATATTTCTGCTTTCCTCCAGGCATATCCAGACAAAGTGTTGTGGAATTCGGGTGAAATTTAACCCAAAAATCACGGTCAAAGTGGTTTTGGAGAAAAGAGCAATCTTTCTCTTTGGCAAGTGGAACCAATGTCATGTTTACAAACAGAAATAGCATGTTTGCTCAGGTTTCTGAAGCTTTCTGCCAGGAAAAATTGAATGTGTGGAGGAATTGACTCCATGTGGAAACAATTAGTGTTTGCCGGTAGAAAACAGAAAGTTACATGCTAAAATGCACTCAAAACCATCAAGTCCGTACATAATGTCCGGAAAACACAACAAACACAGAGGCTGTAGCAAGATCTGGGATTGAGATAGCCACAACACACCAGATATTTCTGCTTTCCTCCAGGCATATCCGGACAAAGTGGTGTGGAATTTGGTTGAAATTTATCCAAAAAATTACCATCAAGGAGCTTTTGGCGAAAAGCAAAATCTTTCTCTTCAGCAAGTGGAGGGAATGTCATGTTTATAAACACAAATATCATGTTTACTCGGGTTTCTGAAGCTTTCTGCCTAGAAAACTCGAATGTGTGTAGGATTTGACTCCATGTGGAACCAATTAGCGTTTGCTGGTAGAAAAGAAAACGTTGCATGCTAAAATGCATTCAAAACCAGAAATTCCGTAGATAATGTCCAGAAAACACAAGCAAACACAGAGGCTGTAGCACGATCTAGGATTGAGATAGCCACAACACACCAGATATTTCTGCTTTCCTCCACGCATATCCGGACAATGTGGTGTGGAAATCGGCTGAAATTTAAAAAAAAAATTACTGTCAAAGAGTTTGGCGAAAAGCACAATCTTGCTCTTTGGAAGTGGATCCAATGTCATGTTTAAAAACGCACATATCATGTTTGCTCGGGTTTCCAAAGCTTTCTGCTAGGATATCTCGAATGTGTGGAGGAATTGATGCCGTGTGGAAGCATTTCGCATTTACAGGTAGAAAACAAAAAGTTACATGCTAATATGCATTGAAAACTGAAAAGTCTGTATATAATGTCCATAAAACACAATCAAACTCAGAGGCTGTAGCAAGATCTTGGATTGAGATAGGCACAACACACCAGATATTTTTGCTTTCCTCCAGGCATATCCGGACAAAGTGGTGTTGAATTCATGTGAAATTTAACCAAAAAATTACCATCAAAGTGGTGTTGGAGAAAGCACAAACTTGTTCTTTGGCAAGAGGATCCAATAGCATGTTTATAAACACAAATATGGGTTTTTTGGGGTTTCTGAAGCTTTCTACCAGGAAAACTTGAATGTGTGTAGGAATTGACTCCATGTGGAACCAATTAGCGTTTGCCAGTAGAAAACAAAACGTTACATGCTAAAATGCATTCAAAACCATTAAGTCCATAGATAATGTCCAGAAAACACAACAAACACAGAGGCTGTAGCACGATCTAGGATTGAGATAGCCACAACACACCGGATATTTCTGCTTCCATCCAGGCATATCTGGGCAAAGTGTTGTGGAATTCTGGTGAAATTTAAGCAATAATGTAAGCAAAAAAGAAAAGAAAACAAAACAAAACTTGTTTTTATTACCTTGGTTTTTGCTTTTGTTACTTGGCATATTGGAGATATTTGGTTTCTTCACTGTGGTGCTTTTTCTTGTGATACTATGACTCTAGATTAAGTGGACTGTCTGTTTTTGATGGAGCCTTAGAGGCTTGAGATGGGTGTGGTCTGAGAGCTCTGTTTGGTGTGCCAAAGGTGACACTCCCAGGTTAGGCGTGATAGATCTCTCTCTCTCTTTCTTTCTTTTTTTGATTCAAAAGGGAAGTAATTCCACACAGCTGAATGAAGTTGGAGGTAGTTAGCAGGCAAATGATACACCCACAGGAGCCAGAGATCGGAAGATCTTTCCCAAGGACCACACAGGGAATCGGTTCTGCCATCAGAGTGGGCTCAGATTCTCCTTCAGTCTCCCACTGGGTTGCCAAAGTTATGGAATTGTAGCATCTCTGGAGAGTACTCACGTGAATTCTGTGAGTTCTCTCCCCCACCATCTCTTTTTTCACAGTCTCAGTTCAGTAGCACCACAAATTTACTAGGTCCTAATCCCCTGTTAATTCGCCCCGCCAAGAGTCAGGTTTTTCTGCTAGGCTCAGGGCCGGTGCAGACCTGAGGTCGCTCTGCTTATGACGTATGTCCAAGATGGCGCCTTCTCTCTGTCTTGCTCGCCCTTGAGAGGTGAGCGGAGAGAGAGAAACCCGTGTCCGTACCAGTCACCTTTTTTTCTCTCTCTCTCTCTCTCTCTCTTCCAGCTAGTCTGGTGAACTTCCCCCCTCCCCGGGGGTCGTTCCCTCTAGTCTCCTCTCTCCACTTGCCTGCCGGTGTCTTGGGCTATGAGGTTTGGCTCACCTCGCATTCCAGCGCTGGTGTGTTGAGTCTGCCACTGGTGTCCCGAACTGTGGGCTCCCACGCTCTCCACGCAGGTCCGCTGTGAATCACGCGTTCCGGAAGAGTTTCTTCTGCTGTTTCCTCCCCTACTCTTCCTTGAACCTGCAGTATCTCCACTTTTATTAAACTATCTCTACCCGGACTATCAGTGTGCTCCCTTCCTATTCTGCCGTCGTGTACCCCAAAGGGACAAATATCATATGTTCTCCCTGATTGGCAACTACTAACTGAGCACCAAAGGGGAAACTTGTTGAAGTGAAATGGACACTCAGAGAAACAGTGACTTGATCAGCTCTTGTCCTGACGGTTGATGTACAATGTAATACTTTATCCATTTTAGTATTTTTTTTTGTTCTAGTACCATTGGTTGAACTCTGTAATTAACACACAATTATTCTTAGGTGTTTAAATTTTAACTGAAAAGTGATCCCTGTTAGGAATTTGGAAAACATTATGTTGAGTGAAATAAGCCAATCCCAAAGGGACAAATACCACTTGTTCTCCTTGATAGGTGACAACTAACTGAGCACCAAAAAGGAAACATGTTAAAGTGAAATGAACACAATGAGAAATGGTGACTTGATCAGCCCTCACCCTGACTGTTGATGAGCAGCTTAATATGTTATCCCTCTTAGTTTTTTTTTATTCTACTTAATACTTTTGGTTGAATACTGTAATCAATACACAATTCTTCTTAAGTGCTGAAACTTAACTGAAAAGTGATCACTGTTAAATATAAGAGTGGGAGTAAGAGAGGGAAGAGATGTGCAATTTGGGACAAGCTCAAGCTGACTTACCTCAAACAGTAGAGTTAGAAACATACCAGGGGATTCGAAATCAATCCCATCGAGGTGGCATGTAAAAATGCCATCTCACTAGTCCCAGTGATCAATTTCTCTTCACAATTGATCATACTGATAGGCCTATGAGTCAAAGGAATCACATAAGCAAGAATAGTGTCTGCAAATACTAGCTGATAGAATCAAAAAGGGAGAGAATGATCCAACATGGGAAGTGAGATACACAGCAGACCCATAGAATGGCAAATGTCCTAACAGCACTCTGGCCTCATAATCAGCCCTTAAGGCATGCGGATCTGGCTGAAATGCCCATGAGAGTATTTCAGGCATGGAAAGCCAAGACACTCTGGGGGGGAAAAAACCTAAATGAAAGATCTCCATGAGTGAGATCCCAGTGGAAAGAATGGGTCATCAAAGAAGGAGGTACCTTTCTCTGAAGGGAGGAGAGAACTTCCACTTTGACCATGGCCTTGTCTAAAAATGATCAGAGTCAGTGAACTCAGGGGACTTCCACAGCCTTGGCAGCTCATGACAAGAGCCTAGGGTGATTACTGATGCCATAAACAAGAGTGTCAATTTGTTAAGTCAACAACAGGAGTCACTGTGCACCTACTCCTCATGTAGGATCTCTGTCCTTAGTGTGCTGTACATTGAGATTGAATGCTATAACTAGTACTCAAACAGTATTTTACACTTTATGTTTCTGTTTGGGAGCAAACTGTTGAAATCTTTACTTAATGTATGCTAAACTGATCTTCTGTATATAAAGAGAATCGAAAATGAATCTTCATTTGAATGGAAGGGGAGAGGGGGAGGATAAGGGGAGGGTTGTGGGTTGGAGGGACGTTATGGGGGGGAACCATAGTAATCCATATTCTGTGCTTTGGAAATTTATATTCATTAAATAAAAGTTAAAAAAAATAAACACAAATATCATGTTTTTTAGGGTTTCTCAAGTTTTCAGCCAGGAAAACTCGTATTGTGGAGGTTTTGACTCCATGTGGAACCAAATAGCGTTTGCAGGGAGAAAACAAAAAGTTACATGCTAAAATGCATTCAGAACCATAAAGTCTGTAGATAATGTCCAGAAAACACACACACAAAAAAAAAAAAAAACAAAAACAAAGATGCTGTAGCAAGATCTCGGATTGAGATAGCCACAACACACCAGATATTTCTGCTTTCCTCCAGGCATATCAGGACAAAGTTGTGTGGAATTCGGGTGAAATTTAACCACAAAATCAACGTCAAAGTCTTTTTGGACAAAAGCGCCATCTTGTTCTTTGGCAAGTGGATCCAATGTCATGTTTACCAACACAAATATCATGTTTGCTCGGGTTTCTGAATCTTTCTGCCAGGAAAACTTGAATATGTGGAGGATTTGACTCCATGTAGAACCAAATAGCGTTTGCTGGTAGAAAACAAAAGTTACATGCTGAAATACATTCAGAACCATAAAGTCCGTAGATAATGTCCAGATAACACAAACAAACACAGAGGCTGTAGCAAGATCTCGGATTGAGATAACCACAACACACTAGATATTTCTGCAATCCTCCAAGGATATGCGGACAAAGTGGTGTGGAATTCGGGTGAAATTTAACCAAAAAATCACTGTCAAAAAGGATTTGGAGAAACGCACAATCATTCTCTTCGGCAAATGGATCCAATATCATGTACATAAACACAAATATTATGTTTTTTTTGGGTTTCTGATGCTTTCTGCCAGGGAAATTCGAATGTGTGTTGGAATTGACTCTATGTGGAACCCATTAGCGTTTACCGGCAGAAACCAAAAAGTTACATGCTAAAATGAATTCAGAACCGTAAAGTCCATAGTAATTTCCGGAAAACACAAACAAACACAGAGGCTGTAGCAAGATCTGGGATTGAGATAGCCACAACACACCAGATATTTCTACTTTTCTCCAGGCATATCCGGACAAAGTGCTGTGGAATTTGGGTGAAATTTACCAAAAAATCACCCCAAAAGTGGTTTTTGAGAAAAGCACAATCTTTCTGTTTGGCAAGTGGATCCAATGTCATGTTTACAAACACAAATATCATGTTTGCTTGGGTCTCTGAAGCTTTCTGCCAGGAAAATTCAAATGTGTGCAGGATTTGACTGCATGTGGGACCAATTAGCGTTTGCTGGTAGAAAACAAAATGTTACATGCTAAAAAGCATTCAAAACCGTCAAGTCCATAGATAAAGCCCAGAAAACACAAACAAACACAGAGGCTGTAGCAAGATCTGGGATTGAGATAGCCACAACACACCAGATATTTCTGCTATCCTCTAGGCATATGCGGACAAAGTGGTGTGTTATTTGTGTGAAATATAACCAAAAATCACCGTCAAAGTGGTGTTGGAGTAAAGCATAATCTTACTCTTTGGCAAGTGGATCCAATGTCATGTTTACAAACACAAATGTCACGTTTTCTAGGGTTTCTGAAGCTTTCTTCAAGGAAAACACCAATGTGTGGAGGATTTGAATCCATGTGGAACCAATTAGCGTTTGCCGGCAGAAAACAAAAAGTTACATGCTAAAATACATTCAAAACCGTAAAGCCCATGGACAATGTCCAGAAAACAAACACAGAGGCTGTAGCAAGACTGAGATTGAGATAGCCACAACACACCAGATATTTCTGCTTTCCTCCAGGCATATCCTGACAAAGTAGTGTGGAATTTGCGTGAAATTTACCCGAAAAATCACCCCAAAAGTGGTTTTGGAGAAAAGCACAATCTTTCTGTTTGGCAAGTGGATCCAATGTCATGTTTGCAAACACAAATATCATGTTTGCTTGGGTTTCTGAAGCTTTCTGCCGGAAAAAGTCGAATGTGTGCAGGATTTGACTGCATGTGGAACCAATTAGCGTTTGCTGGTAGAAAACAAAGTTACATGCTCAAATGCATTCAGAACTGTAAAGTCCATAGATAATTTCCGGAAAACACAAACAAACACAGACGCTGTAGCAAGATCTGGGATTAAGATAGCCACAACACACCAGATATATCTGCTTTCCTACAGGCATATCCGGAAGAAGTGGTGAGGAATTTGGGTGAAATTTAACCAAAAAATCACCGCGGTTTTCATGTTAATTCAATGAGAATTCCACAGCCAGTCAGGTAAGAGGGATGGATGGATCCGGATGCAGACGGTTTCCTTGTGACTAAATCAAGCCCACCATCACTAAGGTGTCTTGGATTTCTTTGGTTTCTATTTTTTCACATGTTTCTTATTTCTCATGGTTTGTAATGAGCTTTCTGATGTGAGCTTTGGTATTGAGGCTGGAATATGGAGTTCAGGGCACGGGAGGAATGGTCTTTTTCATTGAGGGCACAGCTGTTGGCTTGCTCCAATTCTGGATTTCTGTCATTGTTTTGGGTGCTTCAGACAGTTTTTGGTTTCTTGATCAGCAATTTCCTAAATTGTGTCTAGGTCTGACTTTGTTTTACCTTCTTCCTTCCCAAATTTTGTGTTCTGACGCAATACAAATAAGAGTTTAGACAGAGTATTCATAAGGAAATAAAAAACACAACAAATTGGCATTTCATGCTTAGAAATCTGCAGGCAAAATGACTAAGAGGAGCTTTTGTCTTTTGAAAAAAGAAATGGAACACTTTTGCTGAGGGGACAGATATTAATTCCCTCTGAATCGAGTGTAAGAATTTCAGGTTAATTCAATCAGAATTCCACAGCCAGTCTGCTGGGAGGGGTGGATGAATCCGGGAACATCTGGTTTACTTTTGACTAAATCAAGCTTAATATCACTAAGGACTCTAGTATTTCTTTGTTTTTTTTTCACATTTTTCTTTTTTCTCATGGTTTGTAATGAACTTTCTGATGTGAGCTTTGGTTTTGAGGCTGGAATATGGAGTTCAGGGCATGGGAGGAATGGTCTTTTTCAATCAGGGCACAGTGTTGGCTTGCTCCAATTCTTGCTTTCTCTCATTGTTTTGGGTGCCTCTGCCGATTTTTGGTTTCTTGATCGGCAATTTCCTAAATTGTTTCTGGGTCTGAGTTTGTTTTATCCTCTTCCTTCCCAAATTTTGATTCTGATGCAATACTAACCAGAGGTTAGAAAGAGTATCCATTAGGAAATAAAAAACACAACAAACTGGCATTTCATGCTAGGAAATATAGAGGAAACATGACTAAGAGGAGTTTTTGTGTTTTGAAAAAAGAAATGCAACACTTTTGCTGAAGGCACAGATATTAATTCCCTCCGAATCGAGTGTGAGTTTGGTTTTCAGGTTAATTCAATCAGAATTCCACAGCCAGTCAGCTGGAAGGGGTGATGAATCTGGAAACAGCTGGTTTGCTTGTGACTAAATCAAGCCTAATATTACTAAGGACTCTTGCCTTTCATTGTTTTTTTTTTTCATATTTTTCTTATTTCTCATGGTTTGTAATGAACTTTCTGATGTGAGCTTTGGTATTGAGGCTGGAAGATGGAGTTCAGGGCACGGGAGGAATGGTCTTTTTCATTGAGGGCACAGCTGATGGCTTGCTCCAATTCTGGATTTCTGTCATTGTTTTGGGTGCTTCAGACGGTTTTTGGTTTCTTGATCAGCAATTTCCTAAATTGTGTCTAGGTCTGACTTTGTTTTACCTTCTTCCTTCCCAAATTTTGTGTTCTGATGCAATACAAACCAGAGTTTAGACAGAGTATTCATAAGGAAATAAAAAAACACAACAAACTGGCATTTCCTGCTTAGAAATCTACATGCAACATGACTAAGAGGAGTTTCTGTGTTTTGAAAAAAGAAATGCAGCACTTTTGCTGAGGGCACAGATATTGATTCCCTCCAAAGCGAGTGTGACTGCGGTTTTCAGGTTAATTCAATCAGAATTCCACAGCCAGTCAGCTCAGAGGTGTGGATGAATCTGGAAGCAGCCAGTTTCCTTGTGACTAATCAAGCCCAATATCACTAAGGTCTCTTGGATTTCTTTGGTTTTGTATTTTTATATTTTTCTTATTTCTCATGGTTTTAATGAACTTTCTGATGTGAGCAATGGTTTTGAGGCTGGAATATGGAGTTCAGGGCATGGGAGGAATGGTATTTTTCAATGAGGGCACAGCTGTTGGCTGGTTCCAATTCTGGATTTCTGTCATTGTTTTGGGTGCTTCAGCTGATTTTGGTTTCTTGAGCGGCAATTTCCTAAATTGTTTCTGGGTCTGGGTGTGTTTTGCCTTCCTCCTTCCCAAATTATGTATTCAGATGCAATACTAACAAACGTTTAGACAGAGTATCCATTAGGAAATAAAAAACACAACAAACTGGCATTTCATGCTAGGAAATCTAGAGGCAACATGAATAAGAGGAGATTTTGTCATTTGAAAAAAGAAATGGAACACTTTTGCTGAGGGGACAGATATTAATTCCCTCCAAATCGAGTATGACTGCAGTTTTTAGGTGAATTCAATCAGAATTCCACAGCCAGTCAGCTGGGAGGGGTGGATGAATCCGGAAGCAGCTGGTTCCCTTTTGTAATTCAAGCCCAATATCACTAAGGAGCCTTGGATTTCTTTGGTTTTTATTTTTTCACATTTTCCTTATTTCTCATTGCTTGTAATGAACTTTCTGATGTGAGCTTTGGTTTTGAGGCT
This sequence comes from Oryctolagus cuniculus, assembly GCF_051225735.1. Classification (NCBI taxonomy): domain Eukaryota; kingdom Metazoa; phylum Chordata; class Mammalia; order Lagomorpha; family Leporidae; genus Oryctolagus; species Oryctolagus cuniculus. The sequence goes on along the minus strand of NC_142878.1, from coordinate 94,403,943 downwards.
GGAATATGGAGTTCAGGGCATGGGAGGCATGGTCTTTTTCAATCAGGGCACAACTGTTGGCTTGCTCCAATTCTTGCTTTCTCTCATTGTTTTGGGTGCCTCAGCCGATTTTTGGTTTCTTGAGCGGCAATTTCCTAAATTGTTTCTGGGTCTGAGTGTGTTTTGCCTTCCTCCTTCCCAAATTTTGTATGCTTATGTAATACAAACCAGAGTTTAGAAAGAGTATCCTTTAGGAAATAAAAAACACAACAAATTGGCATTTCATGCTGAGAAAGCTACAGACAACATGACCGCGATGAGTTTTTGTGTTTTGGAAAATGAAAGGAAGCACTTTTGCTGAGGGGACAGATATTAATTACCTCCAAATCAAGTGTGAGTGCAGTTTTTAGGTTAATTCAATCAGAATTCCACAGCCAGTCAGCTCAGAGGTGTGGATGAATCCAGGAACAGCCGCTATCCTTGTACTAAATCAAGCCCAATATCACTAAGGACTCTTGGATTTCTTTGCCATTTTTTTTCATATTTTTCTAATTTCTCATGGTTTTAATGAACTTTCTGATGTGAGCTTTGGTATTGAGGCTGGAATATGGAGTTCAGGGCATGGGAGGAATGGTCTTTTTCATTGAGGGCACAGCTGATGGCTTGCTCCAATTCTGGATTTCTGTCATTGTTTTGGGTGCTTCAGACAGTTTTTGGTTTCTTGATCAGCAATTTCCTAAATTGTGTCTAGGTCTGACTTTGTTTTACCTTCTTCCTTCCCAAATTTTGTGTTCTGATGCAATACAAATAAGAGTTTAGACAGAGTATTCATAAGGAAATAAAAAACACAACAAACTGGCATTTCATGCTTAGAAATCTGCAGGCAAAATGACTAAGAGGAGCTTTTGTCTTTTGAAAAAAGAAATGGAACACTTTTGCAGAGGGGACAGATATTAATTCCTTCCGAATCGAGTGTAAGAATTTCAGGTTAATTCAATCAGAATTCCACAGCCAGTCTGCTGGGAGGGGTGGATGAATCCGGGAACAACTGGTTTACTTTTGACTAAATCAAGCTTAATATCACTAAGGACTCTAGTATTTCTTTGTTTTTTTTCACATTTTTCTTTTTTCTCATGGTTTGTAATTAACTTTCTGATGTGAGCAATGGTTTTGAGGCTGGAATATGGAGTTCAGGGCACGGGAGGCATAGTCTTTTTCAACCAGGGCACAGTGTTGGCTTGCTCCAATTCTTGCTTTCTCTCATTGTTTTGGGTGCCTCTGCCAATTTTTGGTTTCTTGATCGGCAATTTCCTAAATTGTTTCTGGGTCTGAGTTTGTTTTGTCCTCTTTCTTCCCAAATTTTGATTCTGACACAATACTAACCAGATGTTAGAAAGAGTATCCATTAGGAAATAAAAAACACAACAAACTGGCATTTCATGCTAGGAAATATAGAGGAAACATGACTAAGAGGAGTTTTTGTGTTTTGAAAAAAGAAATGCAACACTTTTGCTGAAGGCACAGATATTAATTCCCTCCGAATCGAGTGTGAGTTTGGTTTTCAGGTTAATTCAATCAGAATTCCACAGCCAGTCAGCTGGAAGGGGTGATGAATCTGGAAACAGCTGGTTTGCTTGTGACTAAATCATGCCTAATATTACTAAGGACTCTTGCCTTTCATTGTTTTTTTTCATATTTTTCTTATTTCTCATGGTTTGTAATGAACTTTCTGATGTGAGCTTTGGTATTGAGGCTGGAAGATGGAGTTCAGGGCACGGGAGGAATGGTCTTTTTCATTGAGGGCACAGCTGATGGCTTGCTCCAATTCTGGATTTCTGTCATTGTTTTGGGTGCTTCAGACGGTTTTTGGTTTCTTGATCAGCAATTTCCTAAATTGTGTCTAGGTCTGACTTTGTTTTACCTTCTTCCTTCCCAAATTTTGTGTTCTGATGCAATACAAACCAGAGTTTAGACAGAGTATTCATAAGGAAATAAAAAACACAACAAACTGGCATTTCATGCTTAGAAATCTACAGGCAAAACGACTAAGAGGAGCTTTTGTCTTTTGAAAAAAGAAATGGACACTTTTGCTGAGGGGAGAGATATTAATTCCTTCCGAATCGAGTGTAAGAATTTCAGGTTAATTCAGAGGAGCCAAGATGGCGGAATAGTGAGGGCGCGCACCGATAGTCCGGGAAAATTTAGTTTAATAAAAGGGGAGTTACGGTAGCCTCAGAAAAAAGAACCAGGAAAATATTGCAGACAAAACTCTTCTGGATCCAGTGGGCGTGAAGCGGAGGACCTACTGGGAGAACAAGGTCGCCCACCGCACGCGAAAGCCGAGCCGCAGGACCGAGCCGCGGGACTGAGCCGTGGAAGCCGAGCCGCGGGACTGAGCTGCGCAAGCTGCAGGGTCTGCGCGCAAGTGCTCGAAGGGGAGTGCAACAGCGGGGAGACTTGGGACGTCCAGGGCTCCGAGTCCACACATCGGTGCTGGAAGGGGAGCAGACCTGCGTGGAGAGCGTGGGAGCCCACAGTTCGGGACACCAGCGGCAGACTCAACACACCAGCGCTGGAACGCGAGGTGAGCCGAACCTCAATAACCCGAGACACCGGCAGGCAAGTGGAGAGAGGAGACTAGAGGGAACGACCCCCGGGGCGGGGGGGACTTCACCAAGCTAACTGGAAGAGAGAGAGAGGGAAAAAAAAAAAAGGTGACTGGTACGGACACGGGTTTCTCTCTCTCCGCTCACCTCTCAAGGGCGAGCAAGACAGAGAGAAGGCGCCATCTTGGACATACGTCATAAGCAGAGCGACCTCAGGTCTGCACCGGCCCTGAGCCTAGCAGTAAAACCTGACTCTGGGTGGGGCGAATTAACAGGAGATTAGGACCTAGTAAATTTATGGTGCTACTGAACTGAGACTGTGAAAAAAGAGACGGTGGGGGAGAGAACTCACGGAATTCACGTGAGCACTCTCCAGAGACGCTACAATTCCGTAACTTTGGCAACCCAGTGGGAGACTGAAGGAGAATTTGAGCCCACTCTAAGGGCCGAACAGATTCCCTGTGTGGTCCTTGGGAAAGAGCTTCTGATCTCTGGCTCCTGTGGGTATATCATTTGCCTGCTAACTACCTCCAACTTCGTTCAGCTGTGCAGAATAACTTCCCTTTTGAATCAAAAAAAAGAGAGAGAGAGAGAGAGAGAGAGAGAGAGAGAGAGAGAGAGGTTTACCACGCCTAACCTGGGAGTGTCACCTTTGGCACACCAAACAGAGCTCTCAGGCCACACCCATCTCAAGCCCTAAGGCTCCATCAAAAACAGATAGTCCACTTAATCTAGAGTCATAGTATAACAAGAAAAAGCACCACAGTGAAGAAACCAAATATCTCCAATATGACAAATAACAAATGCAAAAACCAAGGTAATAAAAACAAGGAAGTCACCATGAAGCCCTCAAATGAAAAAGACACCCCAATTCAAGATTATGAGGATGATGACATAGAAGAAATGCAAGAAGCAGATCTCAAAAAATTGATAAGAACATTAAGAAGTTCTCAAAAACAAATTCTTGAACTACAGAAATCCTTAATGGACAAGATAGAAAATCTCTCTCGTGAAAATGAAATATTAAGGAGGAATCAAAATGAAACAAAACAACTAGTACAACAGGAAACTGGGATAGTGACTGAAGTGAAGAATTCAATAGATCAAATGAAAAACACAATAGAGAGCCTTACAAACAGAATGGGAGAAGCAGAAGAGAGAATATCGGACTTAGAAGACAGAGAACAGGAAAGGATACAGTCAGACCAAAGAAAAGAAGAGGAAATTAGAAATCTAAAACATATTGTCGGGAATCTTCAGGATACTATTAAAAAACCCAACATTCGGGTTCTAGGAGTTCCTGAAGGCATGGAGAGGGAGAAAGGATTAGAAGGCCTTTTTAGTGAGATATTAGCAGAAAATTTCCCAGGTTTGGAGAAGGACAGAGACATCCTAGTACAGGAAGCTCACAGAACCCCTAATAAACACGACCAAAAGAGACCCTCACCACGACACGTTGTAATTAAACTCTCCACAGTGAAACATAAAGAAAAGATCCTAAAATGTGCAAGAGAGAAACGTCAGATTACTCTCAGAGGATCTCCAATCAGACTCACAGCTGACTTCTCATCAGAAACTCTACAAGCTAGGAGGGAATGGCGAGATATAGCCCAGGTACTAAGAGAGAACAACTGCCAGCCCAGAATATTATATCCTGCAAAGCTATCATTTGTGAATGAAGGTGAAATAAAGGCTTTTCATAACAAACAGAAATTGAAAGAATTTGTTGCCACTCGTCCAGCCCTGCAAAAGACGCTTAAAGATGTGTTACACACAGAAACAAAGAAACACGGTCATCAATATGAAAGAAGGTAAAGGAAGGAAACCAAGGAAGGAAAGCTCACAGCAAAAGATCACAGGGAATTCAAAGCATATATTAGAACTTATCTTTGGCAAATGGCAGGGCAAAGTTACCACTTATCATTAGTCACTTTGAACGTGAATGGCCTGAACTGTCCAGTTAAAAGACACCGTTTGGCTGATTGGGTTAAGGAACAAAACCCATCTATTTGCTGCTTACAAGAAACTCATCTTTCCAACAAAGATCCATACAGACTGAAAGTGAAAGGCTGGAAAAAGATATACCATGCCAACAGAAATGAAAAAAGAGCAGGCGTAGCCATCTTAATATCAGACACCATAAACTTTACCACAAAAACCGTTAAGAGAGACAAAGAGGGACACTACATAATGATTAAGGGATCAATTCAACAGGAAGATATAACAATTATCAATGTATATGCACCTAACTACAGGGCACCGGTTTATCTAAAAGATTTGTTAACGGACTTAAAGGGAGACTTAGACCCCAATACAATAGTACTGGGGGACTTCAATACTCCACTCTCAGAAATAGACAGATCAATAGGACAGAAGATCAACAAGGATACAGTAGATTTAAACGACACTATAGCCCAAATGGATCTAACAGATATATACAGAACTTTCAATACTACAGCTAAAGATTATACATTCTTCTCAGCAGTACATGGAACCTTCTCTAGGATTGACCACATACTAGGCCATAAAGCAAGTCTCAGCAAATTCAAAAGAATTAGAATCATACCATGCAGCTTCTCAGACCATAAAGGAATGAAGTTGGAAATGAACAACTCAGGAATCCCTAGAGCATATGCAAACACATGGAGACTGAACAACATGCTCCTGAATGAACAATGGGCATAGAAGAAATCAAAAGAGAAATCAAAAACTTTCTGGAAGTAAATTAGGATAACAGCACAACATACCAAAGCTTATGGGACGCAGCAAAAGCAGTGTTAAGAGGAAAGTTTATATCAATAGGTGACTACATCAAGAAATTGGAAAGGCACCAAATAGATGAGCTTTCTATTCACCTCAAGGATCTAGAAAACCTACAGCAAACCAGACCCAAATCTAGTAGGAGAAGAGAAATAATTAAAATCAGAGAAGAAATCAACAGGATTGAATCAAGAAAAACATTACAAAAAATCAGCCAAACGAGGAGCTGGTTTTTTGAAAAAATAAACAAAATTGACACCCCATTGGCCCAACTAACTAAAAAAAGAAGAGAAAAGACCCAAATCAATAAAATCAGAGATGAAAAAGGAAATGTAACAACAGACACCACAGAAATAAAAAGAATCATCAGAAATTACTACAAGGACTTGTATGCCAGCAAACAGGGAAACCTATCAGAAACGGATAGATTCCTGGACACATGCAACCTACCTGAATTGAACCAGGAAGACATCGAAAACCTAAACAGACCCATAACTGAGACAGAAATTGAAACAGTAATAAAGGCCCTCCCAACAAAGAAAAGCCCAGGACCAGATGGATTCACTGCTGAATTCTACCAGACATTTAAAGAACTAACTCCAATTCTTCTCAAACTATTCAGAACAATCGAAGAAGAGGGAATCCTCCCAAATTCTTTCTATGAAGCCAGCATCACCTTAATTCCTAAGCCAGAGAAAGATGCAGCACTGAAAGAGAATTACAGACCAATATCCCTGATGAACATAGATGCAAAAATCCTCAATAAAATTCTTGCCAATAGAATGCAACAACACATCAGAAAGATCATCCACCCAGACCAAGTGGGATTTATCCCTGGTATGCAGGGATGGTTTAATGTGCGCAAGACAATCAATGTGATACACCACATTAACAGACTGCAGAAGAAAAACCATATGATTCTCTCAATAGATGCCGAGAAAGCATTTGATAAAATACAACACCCGTTCATGATGAAAACTCTAAGCAAACTGGGTTTGGAAGGAACATTCCTCAATACAATCAAAGCAATCTATGAAAAACCCACAGCCAACATCTTATTGAATGGGGAAAAGTTGGAAGCATTTCCACTGAGATCTGGGACCAGACAGGGATGTCCACTCTCACCACTGCTATTCAATATAGTTCTGGAGGTTCTAGCCAGAGCTATTAGGCAAGAAAAAGAAATTAAAGGGATACAAATTGGGAAGGAAGAACTCAAACTATCCCTCTTTGCAGATGACATGATTCTTTATTTAGGGGACCCAAAGAACTCTACCAAGAGACTATTGGAAGTCATAGAAGAGTTTGGCAAAGTAGCAGGGTATAAAATCAATGCACAAAAATCAACAGCCTTTGTATACACAGACAATGCCATGGCTGAGGAAGAACTTCTAAGATCAATCCCATTCACAATAGCTACAAAAACAATCAAATACCTTGGAATAAACTTAACCAAGGACGTTCAAGATCTCTACGATGAAAATTACAAAACCTTAAAGAAAGAAATAGAAGAGGATACCAAGAAATGGAAAAATCTTCCATGCTCATGGATTGGAAGAATCAATATCATCAAAATGTCCATTCTCCCAAAAGCAATTTATAGATTCAATGCAATACCAATCAAGATACCGAAGACCTTCTTCTCAGATCTGGAAAAATTGGTGCTGAAATTTATATGGAGGCACAAGAGACCTCGAATAGCTAAAGCAATCTTGTACAACAAAAACAAAGCCGGAGGCATCACAATACCAGATTTCAGGACATACTACAGGGCAGTTGTAATCAAAACAGCATGGTACTGGTACAGAAACAGATGGATAGACCAATGGAACAGAATTGAAATACCAGAAATCAACCCAAACATCTACAGCCAACTTATATTTGATCAAGGATCTAAAACTAATTCCTTGAGCAAGGACAGTCTATTCAATAAATGGTGCTGGGAAAATTGGATTTCCACGTGCAGAATCATGAAGCAAGACCCCTACCTTACACCTTACACAAAAATCCACTCAACATGGATTAAAGACCTAAATCTACGACCTGACACCATCAAGTTACTAGAGAACATTGGAGAAACCCTTCAAGATATTGGCACAGGCAAAGAGTTTCTGGAAAAGACCCGGGAGGCACAGGCAGTCAAAGCCAAAATTAACATTTGGGATTGCATCAAATTGAGAAGTTTCTGTACTGCAAAAGAAACAGTCAGGAGAGTGAAGAGACTACTGACAGAATGGGAAAAAATATTTGCAAACTATGCAACAGATAAAGGGTTAATAACCAGAATCTACAAAGAGATCAAAAAACTCCACAAAAACAAAACCAACAACCCAATTAAGAGATGGGCCAAGGACCTCAATAGACATTTTTCAAAAGAGGAAATCCAAATGGCCAACAGGCACATGAAAAAATGTTCAAGGTCATTAGCAATCAGAGAAATGCAGATCAAAACCACAATGAGGTTCCACCTCACCCTGGTTAGAATGGCTCACATTCAGAAATCTACCAACAACAGATGCTGGCGAGGATGTGGGGAAAAAGGGACACTAACCCACTGTTGGTGGGAATGCAAACTGGTCAAGCCACTATGGAAGTCAGTCTGGAGATTCCTCAGAAACCTGAAGATAACCCTACCGTTCGACCCAGCCATCCCACTCCTTGGAATTTACCCAAAGGAATTTAAATTGGCAAACAAAAAAGCGGTCTGCACCCTAATGTTTATTGCAGCTCAATTCACAATAGCTAAGACCTGGAACCAACCTAAATGCCCATCAACGGTAGCCTGGATAAAGAAATTATGGGATATGTACTCTTTAGAATACTATACCGCAGTAAGAAACAACGAAATCCAGTCATTTGCAAGAAAATGGAGGAACCTGGAACACATCATGCTGAGTGAAATAAGCCAGTCCCAAAGGGACAAATACCATATGTTCTCCCTGATCGGTGACAACTGACTGAACACCAAAAAGGAAACCTGTTGAAGTGGAATGGACACTATGGGAAACGGTGACTGGATCAGCATAGCCCTGACTGTTAATGAACAACTTAATACATTATCCCTCTTAGTAGTTTTTTTGTCTGTTCTACTTAATACGACTGGTTTAATTCTGTAATTATCACACAGTTATTCTTAAGTGTTGAAAATTAACTGAAATGTGATCCCTGTTAAACATAAGAGTAGGAATAAGAGAGGGAAGAGATATATAATTTGGGACATGCTCAAGCTGACTTGCCCCAAATGGTAGAGTTAGAAACATACCAGGGGACTCCAATTTAATCCCATCAAGGTGGCATGTACCAATGCCATCTCACTATTCCAAGTGATCAATTTCAGCTCACAATTGATCATAATGAAAGGACTAAGAGTCAAAGGGAGCACATAAACAAGTCTAGTACCTGCTAACACTAACCGATAGAATAAATAAAGGGGAGAGTGATCCAACATGGGAAGTGAGATACTCAGCAGACTCATAGAATGGCAGATGTCCTAAATAGCACTCTGGCCTCAGAATCAGCCCTAAAGGCATTCAGATCTGGCTGAAAAGCCCATGAGAGTATTTCAGGCATGGAAAGCCAAGACACTCTGGCAAAAGATCTCTGTGAGAGAGATCTCAGTGGAAAGAACAGGTCTTCACAGAAGGAGGTACCTTTCTCTGAAGGGAGGAGAGAACCTCCACTTTGACTGTGACCTTGTCTAAACAAGATAAGAGTCGGAGAACTCAGAGGGCTTCCATAGCCTTGGAAACTCATGACTGGAGCATAGGGAGATTACTGATGCCATAGACAGGAGTGTCAATTGGTAAAGTCAACAACAGGAGTCACTGTGCACTTACTCCTCATGTAGGATCTCTGTCCTTAATGTGCTGTGCATTGAGATTTAATGCTATAACGAGTACTCAAACAATATATTTCACTTTGTGTTTCTATGGGGGTGCAAACTGTTGAAATCTTTACTTAATGCATACTAAACTGATCCTCTGTAAAAAAAAAAAAAGAAAAGAAAAGAAAAGAAAAGAAACTATCAACTCCCAACTTGACTCTCACTGGGATTAAACATGACAATAGGTCTGATCTGATTTCATCATCATTAAAAAAAATCATCTATTATTTTTCACTTTATGTTTCTGTGTGGGAGCAAACTGTTGAAATCCTTACTTAATGCATACTAAGCTGATCTTCTGTATATTAAGATAATCGAAAATGAATCTTGATGTGAATGGAAGGGGAGAGGGAGTGGGAAAGGGGAGGGTTGTGGGTGGGAGGGACGGTACGGGGGGGAAGCCATAGTAATCCATTATTCGTACTTTGGAAACGTATATTCATTAAATAAAAGTTAAAAAAAAAAAAAGAATTTCAGGTTAATTCAATCAGAATTCCACAGCCAGTCTGCTGGGAGGGGTGGATGAATCCGGGAACATCTGGTTTACTTTTGACTAAATCAAGCCCAATATCACTGAGGACTCTAGGATTTCTTTGTGTTTTTTTTTTCACATTTTTCTTATGTTTCATAGTTTGTAATGAACTTTCTGATGTGAGCTTTGGTTTTGAGGCTGGAATATGGAGTTCAGGGCACGGGAGGAATGGTCTTTTTCAATGAGGGCACAGCCTTGGGCTTGCTCCAATTCTGGCTGTCTGTCATTGTTTTGGGTGCCTCAGCCGATTTTGGTTTCTTCAGGGGCAATTTCCTAAATAGTTTCTAGGTCTGAGTGTGTTTTGCCTTCTTCCTTCCCAAATTTTGTGTTCTGACGGAATACAAACCACAGTTTAGAAAGAATATTCATTAGGAAATAAAAAACACAACAAACTGGCATTTCATGCTAGGAAATCTAGAGGCAACATGAATAAGAGGAGTTTCTGTGTTTTGAAAAAAGAAATGCAGCAGTTTTGCTGAGGGCACAGATATTAATTCCCTCCAAAGTGAGTGTGACTGCAGTTTTCAGGTTAATTCAATCAGAATTCCACAGCCAGTCAGCTCAGAGGTGTGGATGAATCTGGAAGCAGCCAGTTTCCTTGTGACTAATCAAACCCAATATCACTAAGGACTCTTGGATTTCTTTGGTTTTTATTTTTACACATTTTTCTTATTTCTCATTGCTTGTAATGAACTTTCTGATGTGAGCTTTGGTTTTGAGGCTGGAATATGGAGTTCAGGGCACGGGAAGCATGGTCTTTTTCAATCAGGGCACAGTGTTGGCTTGCTCCAATTCTTGCTTTTTCTCATAGTTTTGGGTGCCTCAGCCGTTTTTTGGGTCTTGATCAGAAATTTCCTAAATAGTTTCTGGGTCTTAGTGTGTTTTGCCTTCCTCCTTCCCAAATTTTGTATTGTGACGCAATACTAACCAGAGGTTAGAAACAGTACCCATTAGGAAATAAAAAACACAACAAATTGGCATTTCATGCTTAGAAATCTATAGGCAACATGACTAAGAGGAGTTTTTGTGTTTTTTTCTGACTTTTATTTAAGGAATATAAATTTCCAAAGTACTATTTATGGATTACAATTGCTTCCCCCCCATACCATCCCTCCCACCCACAACCCTCCACTTTCCCACTCCCTCTCCCCTTCCATTCACATCAAGATTCATTTTCGATTATCTTAATATACAGAAGATCAGCTTAGTATACATTAAGTAAGAATTTCAACAGTTTGCTCCCACACAGAAACATAAAGTGAAAAATAATAGATGATTTTTTTTAATGATGATGAAATCAGATCAGACCTATTGTCATGTTTAATCCCAGTGAGAGTCAAGTTGGGAGTTGATAATTTCTTCTTTTTTTTTTTTTACAGAGGATCAGTTTAGTATGCATTAAGTAAAGATTTCAACAGTTTGCACCCCCATAGAAACACAAAGTGAAATATATTGTTTGAGTACTCGTTATAGCATTAAATCTCAATGCACAGCACATTAAGGACAGAGATCCTACATGAGGAGTAAGTGCACAGTGACTCCTGTTGTTGACTTTACCAATTGACACTCCTGTCTATGGCATCAGTAATCTCCCTATGCTCCAGTCATGAGTTTCCAAGGCTATGGAAGCCCTCTGAGTTCTCCGACTCTTATCTTGTTTAGACAAGGTCACAGTCAAAGTGGAGGTTCTCTCCTCCCTTCAGAGAAAGGTACCTCCTTCTGTGAAGACCTGTTCTTTCCACTGGGATCTCTCTCACAGAGATCTTTTGCCAGAGTGTCTTGGCTTTCCATGCCTGAAATACTCTCATGGGCTTTTCAGCCAGATCTGAATGCGTTTAGGGTTGATTCTGAGGCCAGAGAAATGGAACACTTTTGCTGAGGGGACAGATATTATTTCCCTTCAAATCGAGTGTGAGTGTGGTTTTCAGGTTAATTCAATCAGAATTCCACAGCCAGTCAGCTGGAAGGGGTGATGAATCTGGAAACAGCTGGTTTACTTGTGACTAAATAAAGCCTAATATTACTAAGGACTCTTGCCTTTCATTGTTTTTTTTTTTTCACATTTTTCTTATATCTCATGGTTTTAATGAACTTCCTGATGTGAGCAATGGTTTTGAGGCTGTAATATGGAGTTCAGGGCACGGGAGTAATGGTCTTTTTCATTGAGGGCACAGCTGTTGGCTTGCTCCAATTCTGGATTTCTGTCATTGTTTTGGGTGCTTCAGACGGTTTTTGGTTTCTTGATCAGCAATTTCCTAAATTGTGTCTAGGTCTGAGTTTGTTTTACCTTCTTCCTTCCCAAATTTTGTGTTCTGATGCAATACAAATAAGAGTTTAGACAGAGTATTCATAAGGAAATAAAAAACACAACAAACTGGCATTTCATGCTTAGAAATCTACAGGCAAAACGACTAAGAGGAGCTTTTGTCTTTTGAAAAAAGAAATGGAACACTTTTGCTGAGGGAACAGATATTAATTCCTTCCGAATCGAGTGTAAGAATTTCAGGTTATTTCAATCAGAATTCCACAGCCAGTCTGCTGGGAGGGGTGGATGAATCCGGGAACACCTGGTTTACTTTTGACTAAATCAAGCTTAATATTACTAAGGACTCTTGGCTTTCATTGTTTTTTTTTCACATTTTTCTTATATCTCATAGTTTGTAATGAACTTCTGCTGTGAGCCTGGTATTGAGACTGGAATATGGAGTTCAGGGCATGGGAGGAATGGTCTTTTTCATTGAGGGCACAGCTGTTGGCTTGCTCCAATTCTGGATTTCTGTCATTGTTTTGGGTGCTTCAGACGGTTTTTGGTTTCTTGATCAGCAATTTCCTAAATTGTCTCTAGGTCTGAGTTTGTTTTACCTTTTTCCTTCCCAAATTTTGTGTTCTGACGCAATACAAATAAGAGTTTAGACAGAGTATTCATAAGGAAATAAAAAACACAACAAATTGGCATTTCCTGCTTAGAAATCTACAGGCAAAATGACTAAGAGGAGATTTTGTCTTGAAAAAAGAAATGGAACACATTTGCTGAGAGGACAGATATTAATTCCCTCTGAATCGAGTGTAAGAATTTCACGTTAATTCAATCAGAATTCCACAGCCAGTCTGCTGGGAGGGGTGGATGTATCCAGGAACATCTATTTTAGTATTGACTAAATGAAGCCCAATATCACTAAGGACTCTAGGATTTCTTTGTTTTTTTTTTCACATTTTTCTTATTTCTCATCGTTTGTTATGAACTTTCTGATGTGAGCAATGATTTTTAGGCTGGAATTTGGAGTTCAGGGCACGGGAGGAATGTATTTTTCAATGAGGGCACAGCCTTGGGCTTGCTCCAATTCTGGCTGTCTGTCATTGTTTTGGGTGCCTCAGCCGATTTTGGTTTCTTCAGGGGCAATTTCCTAAATTGTTTCTGGGTCTGAGTTTGTTTTGCCCTCTTCCTTCCCAGATTTTTATTCTGACGAAATACTAACCAGAGGTTAGAGAGAGTATCCATTAGGAAATAAAAAACAGAACAAAGTGGCATTTCATACTTAGAAATCTACAGGCAACATGACTAAGAGGAGTTTCTGTGTTTTGAAAAAATAAATGGAACACTTTTGCTGAGGGGACAGATATTAATTCACTCCAAATAGAGTGAGTGCAGTTTCCAGTTAATTAAATGAGAATTCCACAGCCAGTCAGCTGGGAGGGTGGATGAATCCAGGAACAGCCACTTTCCTTGTGACTAAATCAAGCCCAATATCACTAAGGACTCTTGGATTTCTTTGGTATTTTTTTCACATTTTTCTTATTTCTCAGGATTTGTAATTAACTTTTTGATGCGAGCTGAGTTTTGAGGCTGGAATATGGAGTTCAGGGCATGGGAGGCATGGTCTTTCTCAATGAGGGCACAGCTCTTGGCTTGCTCCAATTCTTGCTTTTTCTCATTGTTTTGGGTGCCTCAGCTGATTTTTGATTTCTTGAGCGGCAATTTCCTAAATTGTTTCTGGATCTGAGATTGCTGTTCCTACTTCCTTCCCAAATTTTGTGTTCTTCTGCAATACAAATAAGAGTTTAGACAGAGTATCCATTAGGAAATAAAAAACACAACAAACTGGCATTTCATGCTAGGAAATCTAGAGGCAACAAGACTAAGAGGAGTTTTGTGTTTTGAAAAAAGAAATGGAACACTATTGCTGAGTTCCCTCCAAATCGACTGTGAGTGTGGTTTTCAGGTTAATTCAATAAGAATTCCACAGCCAGTCATGTGAGAGGGGTGGATTCATCAGGAAGCCTACGGTTTCCTTGTGACTAAATAAAGCCCAAGTTCACTAAGGAGTCTAGGATTTCTTTGTTTTTTTTTTAACATGTTTCTTATTTCTCATCATTTGTAATGAACTTTCTGATGTGAGCAATGGTTTTGAGGCTGGAATTTGGAGTTCAGGGCACGGGAGGAATGGTCTTTTTCAATGAGGGCACAGCCTTGGGCTTGCTCCAATTCTGGCTGTCTGTCATTGTTTTGGGTGCCTCAGCCGATTTTTGGTTTCTTGAGCAGCAATTTCCTAAATTGTTTCTGGGTCTGAGTGTGTTTTGCCTTCCTCCTTCCCAAATTTTGTGTTCTGCCGCAATACAAACCAGAGTTTGGAAAGAGTATCCCTTAGGAACTAAAAAACACAACAAACTGGCATTTCATGCTAGGAAATATAGAGGAAACATGACTAAGAGGAGTTTTTGTGTTTTGAAAAAAGAAATGCAATACTTTTGCTGAGGGCACAGATATTAATTCCCTCCAAATTGAGTGTGACTGCGGTTTTCAGGTTAATTCAATCAGAATTCCACAGCCTGTCAGCTGGGAGGTGTGGATGAATCCATAAGCAACAGCTTTCCTTGTGACTAAATCAAGCCCAATATCACTATGGACTTTTGGATTTCTTTGGGATTTTTTTCACATTTTTCTTATTTCTCCTGGTTTGTAATGAACTTTCTGATGTGAGCTTTCTTTTTGAGGCTGGAATATGGACTTCAGGGCACATGAGGAATGGTCTTTTTCATTGAGGGCACAGCTGTTGGCTTGCTCCAATTCTGGCTTTCTCTCATAGTTTTGGGTACCTCAGCTGAATTCTGCTTTCTTGATCAGCAATTTCATAAATTGTTTCTGGGTCTGAGTTTGTTTTGCCTTGCTCTTTCCCAAATTTTGTGTTCTGACGCAATACACATAAGAGTTTAGACAGAGTATTAATAAGGAAATAAAAAACACAACAAATTGGCATTTCATGCTTAGAAATCTACAGGCAAAAACGATTAGAGGAGCTTTTGTGTTTTGAAAATAGAAATGGTACACTTTTGCTAAGGGGACAGTTATTAATTCCCTCCAAATTGAATGTGAGTAAGGATTTCAGGTTAATTCAATCAGAATTCCACAGCTAGTTGCTGGGAGGGATGGATGAATCCGGGAATATCTGGTTTCCTTTTGAGTAAATCAAGCCCAATATCACTAAGGACTCTTGGATTTCTTTTTTTTTTCACATTTTTCTTATATCTCATGGTTTGTAATGAACTTTCTGATGTGAGCAATGGTTTTGAGGCTGGAATATGGAGTTCAGAACACGGCAGGAATGTTCTTTTTCAATGAGGGCACAGCTTTGGGCTTGCTCCAATTCTGGCTGTCTGTCGTTGTTTTCGTTGCCTCAAACGATTTTTGGATTCTTCAGTGGCAATTTCCTAAATTGTTTCTGGGTCTGAGATTGTTTTGATTTCTCCTTCCGAAATTTTGTATTCTGACGCAATACAAACCAGAGTTTAGAAAGAGTATTCATTGGGAAATAAAAAACACAACAAACTGGCATTTCATGCTAGGAAATCTAGAGGCAACAGGAGCAAAAGTTTTTGTGATTTGAAAAATGAAATGGAACACTTTTTCTGAGGGGACAGATACTAATTCCCTCCAAAGCGAGTGTGACTGCGGTTTTCAGGTTAATTCAATCAGAATTCCACAGCCAGTCAGCTGGGAGGGGTGGATGAATCTGGAAGCAGCCGGTTTCCTTGTGACTAAATCAAGCCCAATATCACTAAGGACTTTTGTATTTCCTTGGCATTTTTTTCACATTTTTCTTATTTCTCATCGTTTGTAATGAACTTTCTGATGTGAGCTTTCTTTTTGAGGCTGCAATATGGAGTTCAGGGCACAGGAGTAATGGTCTTTTTCAATGAGGGCACAGCTTTGGGCTTGCTCCAATTCTGGCTTTCTCTCATTGTTTTGGGTGCCTCAGCCGATTTTTGATTTCTTGAGCAGCAATTTCCTAAATTGTTTCTGGGTCTGAATTTGTTTGCCTTCTTCCATCCCAAATATTTTATTGTGACTCAGTACAAACAAGAGTTTAGATAGAGAGGCCATTATGAAATAAAAACACAACATATTGGCGTTTCATGCTTAGAAATCTACAGGCAACATGACCAACATGAATTTTTGTGTTTTTAAAAAGAAACGGAACCCTTCTACTGAGGGGACAGATATTAATTCCTTCCAAATCGAGTGTGAGTGTGATTTTCAGGTTAATTCGATCAGAGAAACTTATGGGATACAACAAAAGCAGTGTTAATTGGAAAGTTTATATCAGTAAGTGCCTACATCAAGAAATTGGAAAGGCGCTAAATGGATGAGCTTTCAGTTCATCTCAATCTTCTAGAAAATCTGCAGCAAACCAGACCCAAATCTAGTAGGAGAAGAGAAATATTTAAAATCAGAGAAGAAATCAACAGGATTGAATCCAAAAAAGCATTACAAAACATCAGCCAAATGAGGAGCTGGTTTTTTGAAGAAATAAACAAAATTGACACCCCATTGGCCCAATTAACTAAAAAAAGAAGAGAAAAGACCCAAATCAATAAAACCAGAGATGATACAGTAAACGTAAAACAGACACCACAGAAATAAAACGAATCATCAGAAATTACTACAAGGACTTGTATGCCAGCAAACAGGGAATCCTATCACAAATGGATAGATTCCTGGACTCATTTAACCTACCTAAATTGAACCAGGAAGACATAGAAAACCTAAACAGACCCACAAGTGAGACAGAAATTGAAACAGTAATAAAGGCCCTCCTGAAAAGTAAAGCCCAGGACCAGATGGATTCACTGCTGAGTTCTACCAGACATTTAAAGAAGAACTGACTTCAATTCTTCTCAAACTAATCAGAACAATCAAAAAAGAGGGAATCCTCCCAAATTCTTTCTATGAAGCCTGCATCACCTTAATTCCTAAGCCGGAAAAAGATGCAGTATTGAAAGAGAATTACAGGCTTGCGCCACGGCTCACTAGGCTAATCCTCCACCTTGAAGTGCCAGCACACCAGATTCTATTCCCGGTCAGGGCACTGGATTCTGTCCCGGTTGCCCCTCTTCCAGGCCAGCTCTCTGCTGTGGCCAGGGAGTGCAGTGGAGGATGGCCCGAGTGCTTGGGCCCTGCACCCCATGGGAGACCAGGATAAGACCTGGATCCTGCCTTCAGATCAGTGCGGTGCGCCAGCTGCAGTGTGGTGGCTGCGGCGGCCATTGGAGGGTGAACCAAAGGCAAAAGGAAAACCTTTCTCTCTGTCTCTCTCTCTCACTCACTGTCCACTCTGCCTGTCAAAAAAATGAAAAAGAAAAAAGAGAATTACAGTCCAATATCCGTGATGAACATAGATGCAAAAATCCTCAATAAAATCCAGTCATTTGCAACAAGATTCAGGAATCTGGAAAACATTGTGCTGAGTTAACTAAGCCAGGCCCAAATGGACAAATATCATATGTTCTCCCTGATGAGTGACAACTAACTGAGCACCAAAGGGGAAACCTCTTGAAGTGAAATGCAAACTCAGAAAAACAGTGACTTCATCAGCTCTTGTCCTGACTGTTTATCAGTATTTTCTCTTTGTTTTGTTCTAGTACTATCGGTTGAACTCTGTGATTAACACACAACTATTCTTAGGTGTTTAAATTTTAACAGAAAAATGATCCCTCTTAAATATAAGAGTGGGAATAAGAGAGGGAGGAGTTGTTCAATTTGGGACATGCTCAATCGGACTTACCCCAAATGGTGGAGTTAGAATCATGCCAGGGGATCCCAGGGGATCCCAATACAATCCCTTCAAGGTGGCATGTACCAATGCCATCTCACTAGTCCAAGCAATCAACTTCAGTTCACAATTGATCACACTGATAGGTCTAAGAGTCAAAGGGACAACACAAACAAGACTAGTGTCTGCTAATACTAGCTGACAGAAAAAACACAGAGAGAACAATCCATCATGGGAAGCAGGATACACAGCAGACTCACAGAATGGCAGATGTCCTAAGTAGCACTCTGGCCTCAGAATCAGCCCTTAAGGCATTCGGACCTGGCTGAAGAGCCCATGAGAGTATTTTAGGCATGGAAAGCCAAGACACTCTGGCAAAAAAGACCTAAATGAAAGATCTCTGTGAGTGAGATCCCAGGGGAAAGAACAGGGCCATCAAAGAAGCAGGTACCTTTCCCTGAAGGGAGGAGAGAACTTCCACTTTGACTATGAACCTGTCGGAATAAGATCAAAATTGGTGAACTCAAAAGGCTTCCATAGCCTTGGTAACTCACGACTAGAGCCTAGGGAGATTACTGACACCATAAACAAGTGTGTCAATTTGTTAAGTCAACAACAGGAATCACTGTGCACTCACTCCCCATGTAGGATCTCTGTCCTTAGTGTGTTGTCCAATGTGAAGTAATGCTATAACTAGTACTGAAACACTATTTTACACTTTGTGTTTCTGTGTGGGTGCAAACTGATGAAATCTTTAATTAATATATACTAAATCAATCTTCTATATATAAAGATAATTGAAAATGAATCTTGATGTGGATGGAATGGGAGAGGGAGCGAGAGATGGGTGGGGTGTGTGTGGGAGGGTATTATGGGGTGGGCAAGCCATTGTAATCCATTAACTGTACTTTGGAAATTTATATTTACTAAATAAAAAATAAATAACAAAAACAAGTGCCCGTATTATCAGAGAAATGAAATTATCATGCAGTACTGCTGCAAATGTAAAGTGATGCAGATAATATGGCCCACAGTACTGAAGACCTGCTGATGGTGTTCACTTTCTCACTCATAAAGTTCAGAAGCAGTGCAGGACATCAGAAAGAAAGAGTGTGGTATTGTTTTGATGGCCTCCATCTTCTTTTAAAAATGTCCATATCCAAGCAATTCTGAGACCTAGCGGGATTACCCCCAATTAATCCTTACTCATCTAGAAAGGCTCTAACTCTTAACACTATTGTATGATTAAATTTCCACCTTCTTCATGTCTCAAGTTGGATATATTCACAGTAAATCATATTCAAACCATTTCAGCATACAGTGAAGTATAATATGGTACAATATAGTACAATATGGACTGATTGTAAAGGCATACCGGTACATGAAATAAGCCATTACAAAATGATAATTATTTTGTGATTGAACTTCCATGAGGTTACTAGAGGAGACAAATTCATAGATTATAAAGTAGAGAATTGACTTCCATGGTCTGTGGTGGAGGGGCATAGGGATTTAGTTTCTGAGGCACAAAGTTTGACCTGGGGAGATCAAAGAAAGATAGATGGATGGTGTTGATTATTGCAGAAGAATGTGTATGGGCTTACTGACATAGACATTCACACTTTAAAATGTCAAATGATAGGTTATACTTTTATCTTACATAATACTTGATTTTAACAAACTAATAACCAAGTCCTCTTCCATAATCTTTTGCAATTATACATACATACATCTATTTTAATGCTAATTTAGATGTAAATTTAGATGTAACCAATGAAATATGATGATATAACATTTAACAGTATTTGAAAACATGACAAGCTATTTTATCAGGAGAGGGTAGAAATATACAATTTTGTATTATATCAAATTACAGAAAGAATCATATATACATGTGTGTATGCAAAATGTACAAGGCATATCTGAAAGTGTATCCTTATTCATTTACTTTTATTTGAAACACACACATGCACAGAGAGAGAGAGAAACAGGGAGGGAGAGATAAAGAGAAAGAGAGAAGGAGAGAGAGAGAGAAATAGACAAGAAGCATAGCAATCCCATAATCTTCTTTACTCCACAAACGCCTAAACAATGAAGGCTGTGTCAGGCTGGGTATCTTCAGGTGATGACAGAGACTCACCTGCAGTCTACTAACATCTGTATTAGCAGGAAGCTGGAATTAGGAGCAGATTCAGGACATAAACACACACTATCTATATGGAATTCAGGTGATGACAGAGGTATATTTTCTAAAATTTTATTGATTTGTTTTCATTTTGATTCGAATGGAGAGAGAGAAGAGGGAGAGTGGGAATATTTCATTTTCCAATTAATTCCCCCAAAAATCACTTCATCCAAAAATATACCAGGATACTGAAATTTAATTTGGTCACCCATTTGGCAGGGAGGGAGTCAAATATTTTAGCCATCAACTACTGCCTCTCAGGACACATATTCACAGGAAATGGAGAAAAAGGAGAGTAGTGAAACTTGAAATCAAGCAGTCTGATAGGGTATGTGGGTATTCAAAATGGCAACTTAAGCTAGTGACAAGCACTCACCATCTTAGTAACCAGGGTTCATGTTCTATGTCTCCTTTTTTTATGTACTTGATTTTGAGTCTGGTTCACTCGCATGTCCTAACTACTGATTGTATTCCCCTACTGACTCCTAAGCCTGTCATCCCATCTGAGGAGAGATAAAAGCTCAGCACTGAGCTAATGCATTCTTCAAGATGTTTGCCAAATTAATAATTCTCAATTTTTAAACTGAAAGCAGTAGTTATTATTTATATTCTATTTTATAAATATCAAGAAAATAGATTTACTGTAATTCAAAAACAATTCTAAGAATACAAGGATATATATATGATTACTTCCATTTTTAGAGAGTATATTCAGATATAAAATAAATATTTCAAAACAAAACAGCAAAAGTACTAGGATTTTAAACCAGATGACTTTAAAAATGAGAAAGTGGGAGGAGTTTAGGAAAAAAAAAACCATTTTGATGTATTGGCCAAGGCTAGCTCATAGTAATACCTTATACAAGTAAATGGAGAAATGAATAATGAGGCTTTCACTTTAGATATGTTCAGCATAAATTCACATTGGATAGCTACAAATAAGTATTCAATGGGGAATAGCAACTATGTTCTGAAAACTGTGGGAGAGGCTACCGTGGGAAGGAAGCAGGAATGTCATATCCAAGAGGGTCAAATCTGTAAACAAGATGTTGTGAATGGGAGAGTGTATGGAATACTTGGATGTGTAATACTGAGAAGAAAGTAGAATTATATTAGCAAGGAACTGGTTTGGAAGCAAAGCAGAAAGAACTTGAACCAGCCTAAATATGGAGTGTCCACATTGTAGGCAGTGGTATAACCCATTATACCACAGTGCTGTCCCCACTATTGTCTTTCTTAGCTTACTTTACTCCCTTTGTGTCTTTCTACCTGCCAAATACATAATTTATTTTATTGCATAAAAAATTCAAGTACAGGGGCCAGCACTGAGGCTCACTTGGTTAATCCTCCACCTGCAGCACTGGCATCCCATATGGGCACTGGGTTCTAATCCCAGTTGCTCCTCTTCCAGTCCAGCTCTCTGCTCTGGCCCAGGAGGGCAGTGGAGGGTTGCCCAAGTGCTTTGGCCCCTGCACCTGCATGGGAGACCAGGAGGAAGTACCTGGCCCCTGGCTTCAGATGAGCGCAGCGTCGGCCGTGGCAGCCACTTGGGGAGTGAACCAAGGGAAGGAAGACCTTTCTCTCTGTCTCTCTCTCACTCTCTAACTCTGTCAAATAAACAATAAAACAAGACAAAACAAATTCAATTACAGAAAACACTTTCAATAGTATAAAGCGATAATGAAGAAAGGAATGATTTGCCTTAAGATATTTTTTTGGAAAGGCAGCAATGCAACATGAATCTATAGACAGGCTGGGAGAATTGTATGGAGAGCTCTTTAAGGACTTGCCATGGGAGCTGGCATTGAGAAATAACAGGTTTAGCTACCACCTGCAAGGCTGGTATTTCATATGGATGGAGCTTTCAGTCCTAGCAACTCCACTTACAATCCAAGCTTTAGAAAATGTGCCAGGGAAAGCATTGGGAGATGGGCCATTGCATTGGGTGGGAGATCCAGATGAATCTCTTGCCTCCTGGCTTTAATATTGCTAAACTTTGGCCATTGTGACTCTTAGGGGAGTGAACCACCAGATGTAAGATTCTCAGATTCATTCTACCCTTCTTTTATTTTTGTAAATCTGCCCCCTTCAAAATAAAGCAATAAATCCTAAAAAAAAAAAAACAAAACACCTAACTGCTGCAGATTCTGTTCCCTACACATTCCTATTCCTGCCCATGAATTCCATTCAACCTCCAAGAAACTATTAGGAACCACACTATTCAAGAAATTCACCCACAAAAAAATAATATTCAGTCATTTGTTTTCTTAACACTAGGTAACTTTTTCCTAGTTTTTTTTAATTTTTAAAAATATTTATTTATGTGAAAGTGAGAGTTACACAGAGTGAGGAGAGATAGAGAGAGAGAGAGAGAGAGAGAGAGAGAGAAAGGTCTTCCATCCATTGGTTCACTTCCCAATTGGCCACAATGGCTGGAGCTGTGCCAATCCCAAGCCAAGAGCCAGGAGATTCTTCCGGGTCTCCCACGCAGGTGCAGGGGCCCTAGAACTTGGGCCATACTCTACTGATTTCCCAGCACAATGTAGATAACTGGATCAGAAGTGGAACAGCCAAGGCTGGCGCCATGACTCAATAGGCTAATCCTCCACCTGTGGCGCTGGCACCCTGGGTTCTAGTCCCAGTCAGGGTGCCGGATTTTGTCCAGCTCTCTGCTGTGGCTCAGGAGTGCAGTGGAGGATGGCCCACGTCCTTGGGCCCTGCACCCGCATGGGAGACCAGGAGAGGCACTTGGCTCCTGGCCTTGGAGCAGCCATTCTCACTGTCTAACTCTTCCTGTGAAGAAAAACAAACAGGCAGAGCCAAGATGGCAGAATAGTGAGGGCATGCACCAATAGTCCGGGAAAAAAAAGTTTAATAAAAGTGGAGTTACTGTAGCCACAGGAAAAGGCTCAGGAAAAAATTGCAGAGGAAACTCTCCTGGATCTAGTGGAGGTGACACGGAGGACCTACGGGGAGAGCAAGGTCACCCATCACGTGGAAGCCGAGCTGATGGAGCCGCGCCACCACAGAAGCAGAAGCCAAACCCCAGAAGCCACGCTGCTGCAGAAGCTGCACCACAGAGTCTGCGTGCCAGCACTGGAAGGGGAGGTGAGATGAAAACCTCGGTAACCCAAGACATTGGCGGGGAAAGGCAGAAAAAGCCTACAGGGAATGAAAGCCCCACTGGGGAAAGCTCACCAGGTGGACTGGAGGAGAGAAAAAATGAACAAACAAGGGGAACCGGCATGGACATTAACCTCTCTCTCCACTCACCTTACAAAGCTGAGCAAGACAAAGAGCCAGCACCATTTTATGTATGTAAAGAGGCGCCGGCCATTAGCCAAGCAGAAAAACCTGACTCTGGTGGGGAGAAATAACAGGAGTTTAAGAACTAGTTCGTGAAAGTGAAGAGCTAACGAACTGAGACTGTGAAAATCTGAGGGGAGGGTGAGAGAACTCACCGAGTACACAAACTCGGTAACTTGGGCAAACGGGGGAGAGACTATTGAGAAATTTGAGACCACACTGAGGGCTGCATAAACTCTTTGTGTGGTCCCAGGGGTAACCAGACAAATACCCACAGGGGCCAGATTTCATATATCAACTACCCTCAATTCCACTCAACTGTGTGGAATTACTTCCCAACTGAGTCAGAAAAAAAAGAGAGAGAGAGAGCGAGCGAGCAAGCGAGAGAACAATCTGGGTGAGTCACCTTTGGCACACGCTTATCCCCAAAGAACCAAACAGAGCTCTCTGGCCACACCCATCACAGCCTCTAAGGATCCATCAAAAGCAGACAGTCCACTTCATCTAGAGTCACAGTATAACAAGAAGAAAACAAAGAATATCTCCAATATGCCAAACAACAAATGCAGAAACTGAGGTAACAAGAACAAGGAAGACACTATGACACCCCCAAATGAAATAGACACCCCAATTCAAGATTATGAAGATGATGAGCTAGAAGAAATGCAAGAAGTGGATCTCAAAAAATTGATAAGAACATTAAGAAGTTCTCAAAAACAAATTCTTGAACTACAGAAATCCTTAATGGACAAGATAGAAAATCTCTCTTGCGAAAATGAAATATTAAGGAGGAATCAAAATGAAATGAAACATGTAGCAGAACATGAAACTGCGATACTGATGAGAAATCATAATGAAATGAAGAATTCAATTGATCAAATGACAAACACATTAGAGAGCCTTAAAAACAGAATGGGTGGAGCAGAAGAGAGAATATTGGACTTAGAAGACAGAGCACAGGAAAATATACAGTCAAACGAAAGAAAAGAAGAGGAAATTAGAAATCTAAAACATATTGTCAGGAATCTTCAGGATACTATTAAAAAACCCAACATTCGGGTTCTAGGAGTTCCTGAAGGCATGGAGAGGGAGAAAGGATTAGAAGGCCTTTTTAGTGAGATACTAGCAGAAAATTTCCCAGGTTTGTAGAAGGACAGAGACATCCTAGTACAGGAAGCTCACAGAACCCCTAATAAACGTGACCAAAAGAGATCCTCACCACGTCACATTGTAATTAAACTCACTGCAGTGAAACATAAAGAAAAGATCGTAAAATGTGCAAGAGAGAAACGTCAGATTACTCTCAGAGGATCTCCAATCAGACTCACAGCTGACTTCTCATCAGAAACCCTACAAGCTAGGAGGGATTGGCGAGATGTAGCCCAGGTACTAAGAGAGAAAAACTGCCAGCCCAGAATATTATACCCTACAAAGCTCTCATTCATGAATGAAGGTGAAATAAAGACCTTTCACAGCAAACAGAAGTTGAAAGAATTTGTTGCCACTCATCCAGCCCTGCAAAAGATGCTTAAAGATGTGTTACACACAGAAACACAGAAACATGGTCATCAATATGAAAGAAGGCAAACGAAGGAAACCTCACAGCAAAAGATCACAGGAAGTTCAAAACATATTAGAAAATAATCTTTGGCAAATGGCAGGGCACCGTTACTACTTAGCAACAGTCACATTGAATGTTAATGGCTTGAACTGTCCAGTGAAAAGACACCGATTGGCTGACTGGGTAAAGGAACAAAACCCATCTATTTGCTGCTTACAAGAAACGCATCTTTGCAGCAAAGATGCATACGGAGTGAAAAGGAAAGGCTGAAAAAAATATACCATGCTAGCAGAAATGAAAAAGAGTGGGCATAGACATCTTAATATCGGACAACATAAACTGTTCTTTAAGTTCCTTTTTAGTTCATGTCTTGATCTGACTGTGGCATCAATGCAATACTGCATTCAGAAAAGAAATTAAATCATATTCCATATTTATTACCACTTTTTATGAATCTGGGAAATTGAAGAGTGTTTTACTGCCTTGAATATGAGGGAAATTCTACAAATATAGGCCAGAAATTTTGCTTTTCGAATTTGTTCATTGGTTATTTTGATTTTTCAAACAGTGAGTCAACTTATTTTGTTTATATAGCAGATTCCTATGTTATTGAATATTTTTGATAATTTTATTTCATAAGGTGGTGGCCCTGGGTTTAAGTTTTTTTAAAAAAACTTATTTCTATGCATTTCAGAATATTCTTTAACTGTGTTGCTAAACTTTATTAATTTGGTCAAGAACAATGCTGTTTGGATTTCTGTCACTGGTTATCTGTGTTGCATATTTTTACTTTTTCTTAAGATTATACTAGTCTTTATTAATTCTACTCATTTTATAAAAAAATATTAATTTATTTGAAAGGAAGAGATACTGAGAAGCAGAGGCAGAGAGAGAGAGATGTATTCTATCCAAGATTTACTCCCCAAATGGCTGAAATGACCAGAGCTGGGCAAACCTGAAACCAGGAGTCAGGAGACTCTTCTGGCACTCACATGTGGGTGCAGGGGCCCAAGGATGTGTTCCATCTTCTACTGCTTTTCCAGGCCATAGAAGAGAGCTGTATTGGAAGTGGAGCAGTTGGGACTTGAACTGGCACGCATATTGGATGCCAACACTGCAGACGGCAGTTTTACCTGATACACCACAGTGCCAACCGTCTGCTCCTATGTTTAAAAACACTTTTCCTTTATTATTTGTTTCTGTGGTACAGTCTTACTAAAGGCATTATATTGATGATATTCTCCATTTTCACTATCCTATATTGCTGTATAGTTCATCTTAGATCTTAAGAAGGATGTCAGGATGATTAGGTCTCTGTCTTCTCACATAATATCTTGAGCCTATAAATTTATCTGTGCACTGATTTATATGACATCTCCTCTATTTCTTTCTGTGTTTGCCAATCCTCCATCACTCTGCCAACTATTTGCCCTATGTGCCTTCCAGCTATGCCAGACTAGTATCTCTGATCTTGCTCCTGAAACCATATATTATCAGCAATTTTACCATTTTCTGTGGCTGGATCTGATGTTCATCCTTGTAATCTTGCATTTAAAAATCTTTGACATTCAAGCCTGCTCTTAGTAGCCTATCCTTGTGCCTGCAGCAAGGGCTGGCTTCAGGGTCTCCATCCCTTTTGTTTACACCACCTCTTTCCTCAAGTGGCTCCTACTGTGCTTGTATCTTACACCAATCCTCATGAGTCTCCAGCTCCTCTACATGTAGCCATTATCTTCCCCTCACATGCTGACCTCTCTGATTCATACAGCCCATGTCAGGACACCTGTGTCTCCATTCCTTTGTACACATTGACTTCACTCCTAATTCCTGGTTATTGCTGCATTCCTCTAAAGAAGGCTAAAATTCCCAATTGGTTTGCAATATTTGTCTCACTGTTGCAAATATATTGAGAATTACTGCCTGGCCTGAAAGTTGGTTGGTGGACAATCAGTTGAGAAATCACACAGATATTCGCTATCAGTACAGCTGCAGTGTCCTTTCAGATTTTTCAAAACAAAATGCTAATGTTACACACAAATGGCGTAACCACAAACAATGCCTGCCCTGCAACAAGGAAACAGAAACCACTTATTATTGAATGAGACAACTGTGCAGAATAGATATTCAAAATATAACCTATTTAAATACTGGATTTTGAATATAAGTATATATTTGACCCTCAGGTCAAACCAAATCTCCTGGCTCTGATGTCTAATAGCCCCTGAAATTAGGCTCTCACTATCAAACTGACCTGGAAAATCCCCAAGCACAAACATCCAAGAAGCGTGCACAGCAGCAGCTTCCTGACACACTACTGAGTGTACCACCATGTGAATTCTCCCTGACTTCCCTTTATCCATTATCCACCGGCTGGTACCCAATCTGGCCATCCACAACAAAAGCAGAATACTCTGTACTTGATGCTGTGCTGAGGGGGCTCCTAAGTTGATGGATTTCAGGGAAATCTCATGGGTTCCTCTGGACCTTCCTTGACACTGATGAGGCTCATCCACCCATATAGTCACCAGATAGTCACCAGTGATAGGCCCACTGGCATACTGGGTCTGAAACCCCACAGGCACTCCTCGCATTAAATAAAAGTTAAAAAAAGAAGGCAGTGAGAGAGGCATCCTCTGCAAGCTAAGGAGAGAGAGGCCTCAGAGGAATCCAACTCTGCCTACACTTCAATTTTGAACTTTCAGCTTCCAGAGCAGTGAGACAATAAATTTTTGTTGTTTAAGACCCTCAAAAAAAGAACATATCTTTATAAAAAGAGGTACAAATATTTTAAGCAAAATGTTAATAAAGGGCAAAATATGAAATCACAAGAGATCAATAAAAAAGCAAGATAGAGTCAAAGATGCCAAGGTGTTTAACATTTCAAAATAAAACATGTAAATAATTCATGTGGAAGAGAAACACAAAAAAATCACATGGTAACTGCAATTAAAAGATGAAAAGTTTCGAATAAAATTAAGCATCTAATCACAAAAATAAACTGTGAGCAAAGCAGTAAAAATAGTTATTACATGTTATAACTAAGATGGACTGCAATGCACCTATAATATAAAGCATAATTGTCATAGAACACTGAAAGCTATTTCCCTCGGAACACAGCTGTACAAGACGCTCTCCTTTTATTTTCTGTCTTCAATAATGTCCTAGATGTGCAGTTAGGAAATTTAAAAAAGAGAAAATTTTATGTATAAGGATATGCTTTTAAGCAGCAAAACCATCAATAAATGTTAATTAAACTATTATATATGGAGATAATCCCATAAAATTCAAAACAAATAAAAACTGACGAGAGAATTATGCAGGATTACTGTGTATAAGATCAATATATAAACCCAATGTGTTATGACATGCCAGTAAGAGTGAAACAGACAACAATATTAAATTACAGAATACAGAACTACAAGTGAATATCTGTAATGGAAACAAGAGGAAGAGAGGTCAATCTATGTAATGTATTTTTTAGTATCTTAAAATAGTCCTGGAGTCAATTTTTTTTAAAAGTCAAATGACCTTAAAAAAGAGCCAAGAATATAAATAATATAAAGACCCAGATAAAGACCCAGAATACCGGAAAGATTCAGCATTCTGTTACACATGAGACCATTATTGAAAGTCCAAGGGTCACAAGATTTTAATAGGGTCCTGGCAAAAGGAGGGAGGGATAGTGCTCTGATGTCATGATCATCAGGGAGGTGAGAGCGGCCCCTGCTGTTGGGAGGATCAAGCTGCAAAGATGAGGCAGTTTCAGACCTGAGACCAAGCAGAGTTCCTCTCTGCCCCCACCTGCCACAACCCCAAGCTACGGCCCTCATGCTAGGAGCATTTGGATTGGCTGTGTGTTCTCTGATGTTATGCATGTTCATTGTTAGGGAAGACTTTAAAATCAGGTGTTCAAAGGCAACACCGCTGAACCACACAGCATCTTCTTTCCTGGCATCCCAATGTTAGGCTTTCTGGGTTTGTTCCTGAGAGAGGTCTCAGGTGTTTCACCCATTGCTGCTCTGTGAACTTCCCTCACCACACTCAGGAGCCCTCAGGAGGATGCTGGGACTCGTTGGAAGCTGGAAAGTGGTGAGTGTCAGAGACCAGTATTCTATGGTCACAGGAGGTGAGCTGGGCCAGTAGCCAGGACCTTGGTGTCCTGTCCTGTGTCTAAAGGAAAAGGGTTTGTGTGAACCGTGGGGCCGCACAGCTTTCCAAATTGATGGTGATTACAGAATCCACATGGAGAAATGAACTTCCACATGTGATCTGATATCCTTTGGTTGAGAAACGAGGTCACTAGTTTACAATTCAGTCCTGTCAGCACGGCTCTTCCTAGGTTCTGAGTCAGGTTTTGTTTGATGCTAATAACAGAATAGTGCAGGCTCAGTAATTTAGAAAGAAATGATATTTGTCTCATGGGTTGGGTCCAAGGTCGGAGGGCAGTATCTGTTGATGGTCATCTTGTTGGCAGAGGTTTGGGTGGCACAGAGACCATATGACCAAATAATGAAATTGCAGGAGGTTCAAATATGAAGTAGTTTCTATAGCACACACCTGGGAATAAGCAGTCACTCAATAATCACATGAATTGATTTAGCCTAATCACGTCATTAGGGTCCCACCTGTTCCCAATGATTAATCTCTCTTAATTGGGATTAAATGCCTTCACACCCTTGTGTGGAGAGTAAAATCTTTGTAAAGGCCAATCATTCTTCACTCCCCAACCCCAAGCTAACTGGTGTGAGAACTGAGAATCAAATAAACTGTTGAACACACAGTAGTTTCATTATGCATCCAAATTTGGTTTAGTCAAATGATAGCTTGTAGCATTTGAGAATATCTCAGAATATCAGATTCTGCTGGCTATAAAATGGTTTATAAATTTGAGAGTTCATTTGTGACTGGTAAAAGAAAAAAATTCTTTTCTCCTCAATTCCTGTACCTTTGATTTTAAGACTCAGATATTTCATGGGCAATATGAGTGGCTATGATTCTGTCTAATACACAAATTTCAGGCCATAGCTAAGCTCATGCAAATAAGATAGCTTTAAAGGGGATCTCTGGATAACTTCATACTTTTGACTGGAGCCAGAAAATCAAATACATGCTTTTCTTTTTTTTAACTTTTATTTAATGAATATAAATTTCCAAAGTACAGCTTATGGATTACAATGGCTTCCCCCCCATAACGTCCCTCCCACCCACAACCCTCCCCTATCCACTCCCTCTCCCCTTCCATTCACATCAAGATTCATTTTCGATTTTCTTTATATACAGAAGATCAGTTTAGCATACATTAAGTAAAGATTTCAACAGTTTGCTCCCACACAGAAACATAAAGTGAAAAATACTGTTTGAGTACTAATGCATTCAATCTCAATGTACAGCACACTAAGGACAGAGATCCTACATGAGGAGTAAGTGCACAGTGACTCCTGTTGTTGATTTAACAAATTGACACTCTTGTTTATGGCATCAGTAATCACCCTAGGCTCTAGTCATGAGTTGCCAAGGCTATGGAAGCCCCCTGAGTTCACCGACTCTGATCATATTTAGAAAAGGCCATGGTCAAAGTGGAAGTTCTCTCCTCCCTTCAGAGAAAGGTACCTCCTTCTTTGATGACCCATTCTTTCCACTGGGATCTCACTCGTGGAGATCTTTCATTTAGGTTTTTTTTTCCCCCAGAGTGTCTTGGCTTTCCATGCCTGAAATACTCTCATGGGCATTTCAGCCAGATCCGCATGCCTTAGGGCTGATTATGAGGCCAGAGTGCTGTTAGGACATTTGCCATTCTATGGGTCTGCTGTGTATCTCACTTCCCATGTTGGATCATTCTCTCCCTTTTTGATTCTATCAGCTAGTATTTGCAGACACTATTCTTGTTTATGTGATCCCTTTGGTTCTTAGTCCTATCATTACGATCAATTGTGAACAGAAATTGATCACTGGTACTAGTGAGATGGCATTGGTACATGTACAAATACATGCTTTTCATTGGTATATGCCTGGGATGTGTTGACGCTAAAATCTTCATCCATTATGTCTACTAACTCTATATAATGTCAGAATTGAACGTTGGTAAGTCATAGGTGTTATAGATGTGTTGTTTGATATTAAGCAAACAACACACATTTGGTGTTAGTGATCACGAAAATGACTGCACAGGTCACAGACTTAAACTGATTTTAAGTGTTTGGCTTCTGGTGAGAATTAAGACCTTGGAGGAGGAAGCCAATGCAAACTGTTGGGAGGGAAAAGTAAAAAGTGTAGAACTCTCGGAATTAAATGTTCTGGCTGCTGAGGATTGTCTTAGTTCCTGAGAGTTAATCCCCTTAGTCTGCATCTCCTGAGAGTGATCCCCAAAGTCTGGGAACCTGAGTTTGGTGTCCCTTGATACTGTGGGATAAATAGGCTGTTTCCTTTCAATTGCACTTAGTACACCAGTTTAGAAATTATGTGCCATGATTTCATGTGAGACATATATACTCTTGCATAGATCCCTAATATACAGTAATAAAACCTGAAAGGAAGACAATTGTTGACATCTTTGTTTTCTGCTAAATTTGAATAAGAATGTTAACATCCATAGAACTAATATTCAGGAAAATATAGGGGCCTTGGTCAGTTCAGGTATTTTCCCAATCTCTTCTACTTCTGCCCCCAAGAGGGAAGTCCTGGTTCTTTGATGTTTTTGTTTCCTTACTTTCTGTTTCTCTAAACCATGAGTTTTGCTAGCTTTGTTTGGTATTTGTGACAATATCTTTCTTGATTTTTGTTCCTCATCTGCTAATTCTTGGCCTTTTTTGTTACATTATGGCAAAATGCTGTCATGTTATAGATTGTGTATAGACTGTGCTTCTGTAGGAAACATTGATAGTTAAAATGGATTGTCTATCTTTTCTTCCATTTGTACTGATTTTTGTGCTTTTTCAACACTTGAAGTGACCTCATTTATTTATTTTCTCCATCTAGTGTTAGCTGATGTACCTGCACAATGACATATGGATAACTATTAATTACCCCTGGTTGGGTATTTATGCCATTGTATTTATTTGTTCTGATAAACACTGGGCAATCCTTGCAGTTTTGTAAGCATTTTTCTTAAATATTCTGATGCTCTATCTATGAACACTGATATGAAACACTGTACTATCCTCATAGAAAATGATCTGCTCATCTCACTGTGTAACCCTTTTAAATTTTCTGACACAAATCCTGATTAACCTGAAGTGCATATTGCTTTTCCAGGCTTCAATGTAATGGTGTTATAATGGACCATGTTTCTGCATATTTTCTATTTAATCATTTTATATCTTCATTCTATTTTACTTTTGAAACCTGCACATATGTATCTTAAGTTCACAAAAATGTAATGTATTTAGCACATAAAATTGGTTTGGAACACTATTTCTTTGGAAGCTCAGATATCTTATAAAAGAATGCTCTCAACTCTTTACTCCTATTGTTTATATAATTTCTGTCATTATTTTTAATGATCAGAAACTGTAACAACACTGTTTATTGTTAAGCTTTTATTAAAATGATAATATTATCTGTTAGGCTACATTGGAATAAAGAATATAAATATTTTGCTATACCTCCATTTGCTTTCAGTCTTTACTTGGATGACTTCCAAGACTATGTTGCTCTTTATGTCTAATGAATTATTTTCTAAAATTGACTTGATAGAAAACAAGAGACAATGAATGAGAGAAAGAGCTCCTATTCACAAGTTCACTTTGCAAATGTTCACATCTTCCAGGGAGGGATCAGATCTAAACCTGAGAGCAGGTAACTCACTTCAGGTTTTCCATGTGGGTGGCACAAACCACATGTCTTGAGACATCATCATGACTTCCCAGGGTCTGCTTTAATTGGAAGCCGGAGTTAGGATCAGAATCAGGAAATGCACCCGGGTTCTCAATTGTGGAATACAGTTTTATTAATCTTAACAGTTACCCTAAGCCTTTTTTTAAACTGAAATACGTGGATCCAAGTTTGAACATCATGCCTGTAATTTGACAACAGTATTAAGAATGAATGAAACAGTATAAAGGGATGGGGTCATGAGCAGTGAGTTAAGCCACGACTTGGGATGCCCTCATCTCATATTTATCGTCCTCATTCAGGTCCTGGCCATTCCCCACTTCCAATCCAGATTCTTGCTACAATGTATCTGAGGGGCATTTGATGATGTCTTCAGTACTCATGTACCTTCTGCCTACATTGGAGATACAAAAGGTGTTCCTGGCTCCTAGATTAAACTGGAACCAGCCCCAGGTTTTGCAAACATTGACAAGTGAACTAGTGGATGGAAGATCTATCCACTACTGTCCCTCCTCCTTTCAAGTAAATAAATACATATTAAAACCTTACAACGATTCTTCCATTTAGGTTCAAGTTTAGCTTTGCAACAATGGCATTCATAGAATATCAGAAAGTCATGCAAGGGATGAGCAGAAAGTTCAATGGGAAAGGCAACCTTGATTTTTAGATTTTAAGATTATTTAAATAATCCTTAGCAGGACTGGAGATTATTGCCTTATTACTTCCTTATGCTTTGTAAATGATGTCATTTGTTAATCACATATTACAGATAGTTCATTGATAGAATATAGAGACATTTCTGATTTTTAAAATTTTGCTCAGTCTTTGATTAACACTACTTGTATATTATTACAGGATACAGTGAAGCATTTGAGTACATACACAACATAATTTAATCAATCTAGAAAATGAGGATTTTCCTTGCTTATTTTGTGTTTAAGGCCTACAAGCTCCCCCATTCCAATTTCTTATACAGTGTATCTTATCATGAACTAAAGTCACAACACTGTATTATGGAACACTGCAACTGGTTCGTCCTTTCTAACTCTGTTTCTATATCTGTTATCATACCACCCAGTATCTCCAGTAATGAATCTTCCCATCCTAATTAAAAACATTTATATTTATATCCACCATTTTTTAGAAACCCATAGATCAGAGAACATGTGAAATTTATTTCTTCCTATGCCAGTCTTACTTCACTTAAGGATCTCCAGTTCCACCCATTTTGAAGCAAATAATATTTCAATCCTTTTTAATCACTGAATTAGGATTGGAAAACCTGTAACACATTGATAGATTCCTAGGTTGGTTCCAAATATTTACTACTATGAATACTGCTGTAGTCAAAACAGAAAGCAGAAATCTCTTTTGCATGCAGATTGAATTTCCTTCTGATACATACACAATGGTTGGAGAGGTTTATCCCTTCTCATTTTTTGAGGGATGGCCATACTAAGTCTTCATAATGCTCAGGCTAACTTGCATTCTTATCAATATCTTATATTTTAAAATATTTATTTATTTGAAAGTCATAGTTACAGATAGAAAGAGAGAGAGAGAGATCTTCCATCCACTGGTTCACTCCCCAAATGGCTGCAATGGCTAGAGCTGGGCCAAAACAAAGCCAGGAACCAGAAGCTTCTTCCTGTGTCTCCCATGTGGGAGCAGAGGCCTAAAGACTTGGGCCACCTTCCACTGATTTCCCAGGCCACAGAAGAGAGCTGGATCAGAAGTGGAGCAACTGGGACTCAAGTCCCCATACAGGATTTTGGCACTGCAGGTGGCGGCTTTAATTGCTACACAACAGTGCAGGCTCCAATAACTTATTAAAGTTTAATTTTCTTCATACCCCACTAGCATTTGTTAGTGAGGTGACACCTAGTGTCTTTTGATTTGCATTTTCCTATATAATAATTATATGGCATGTTTTCCCATTTTTGTTGACCATGGGTATTTCTTCTTTACAGAAATGCCTGTTCAGATCCTTTCCCAATTCTTAGATGTATTTGTGCATAATTTCAGCAGTTTCATATGTATTCTGAATTTCAGTTCTTCATGAAATGCAGAATTGGCAAATACGTTATCCCAGTCTACTGGGGTATTAAAATAATTTTATTCATATAAGGTGAACAAATTTCATGTATTTCATATACACAGACTTAAGAGCATAATATTTCCCACCCTAACCTCCCTCCTGCCCATGCTCTGACCCTCTGTCCTCCTTCCTCTCTTATTGTTTCTTTTTATATCCATAATTGCATAATTTCAATTTATTTTATAATCACAAGCTTAACTCTGCACCAAATAAAGAATTGAATGGAACAAGTAGAAAAATCACTGTTTATCAAGAGTATAGACAAGGATTGTAAGCAATAACCAAAACTCAACATTGCATTTTTGTGCTTTGTTTCTTTGTGCTTTGTTTATTTGTTTATTTTGTGCTGGTTTATTTGACTGAGAATAATGGCTTCCACATGCATATACTTTGTTGTAAAAGACAAGATCTTATTAATTTATATAGCTGAGTAGTTTTGCATAGTGTATATATACCACATTTTCTTTAACCATTATTCAGTTGATGAATCTCTAGGTTGATGTCAGATGTTAGCTATTGATCTGCAATAACCATAAGGTGCAGACTAGTCTTCCTTATGCTGATTTCATTCCATTTGGGTAAATTTTTAGGAGTGGGATGGCTGTGTATACGGTAGAACAATTTTCAGATTACTGAAAAATTACCAGACTGTGTTCCATAATGGTTGTACTCTTTTACAATTTAAGCAGCAGTGGATTATAGTATTTTATCACCCATGTATTTGCTAACATTTATTGTTTTATAATTTTTGAAAGATAGCCACTCTAATTGGGGTGAGGTTTCACCCTCATCATCCTTTTGATTTGCATTTCCTGATGGCTAATGATCCTGAGTATTTTTAAATGTTTCTGTTGACCATTTGAATGTCATCCTTCAAAAATGTCTGTTTTGTCCTTTGCCCATTGCTTGACAGGATTTTTGTTGTTTTTGCTGTTCTGGATTACTTGAACTCTTTGTAGATTCTGGATATTAGACCTTTAACCATTGCAAGATTTGCAAATATTTTCTCCTGTTCTCTTGGATGCCTCTACAATATGTTGAGCAATTCCTTTGCAGTGCATAAGCATCTTAGCTTAATGCAATCCTATTTGTTTATTTTTGCTTTGATTGCCTATCATTCTGGGGTATTTAACAAGAGTTCCGTGTGTATGCCAATGTCTTCCTGAGTTTCCCAATATTTTCATCTAGTAATTTGATGTTATCAGGTTATTGTTTTATTTCATTGATCCATCTATAATTCATTTCTGTATAAATTGTAAGGTGGTGGTCTTGTTTCATACTTCTACATGCAGAATCCAAGTTTTCCAGTAACATTTGTTGAAGAGTACCTTTTTTTCAGGCATTGATTTTGGCTCCTTTGTCAAAGATCGGTTGGTTGTACACGAGTGTATTACATTCTGGAATTTCTACTCCAGTCCATTGGTCTACATGTCTATTTTTGTGCCAGTATTAGGCTTTTTTTGATTCTAACTGACCTGTAGTTGTCATGAAATTTGATATTGCAATGCCTCTGGCTTTGTTTTATTCTTTAAGTTTGCTTTAGCTATTCAGGATCTCTTGGGCTTCCATATGAATTTTAGCATCATTTTTTCTATCATTTTTTTTCAGAAGAATGTCATTGCTATTTTGATTGGGATCATATTGAACATGTAAATTGCTTTCAGTAGTATGGACATTTTGATTCTATTAATTCTTCTAATCCATGAACATGACAGATATTTCCGTTTTTATGTTCTCCTATTTATTTAAAAAATGTTTTGTAATTATCATTGTAGAGATATTTGACCTCTTTATTTAAATTTATTCCCATTTGTTTGGCTATTGTGAATTGAACTGATCTTGCATGTCCTTTCTCAGCCATAGCATTGTCTTTTTATACAAATGCTATTGGATTTTGTGTATTGATTTTATCTTGCAAATTTACCAACCTCTCTTGAGTTCCAATAGTCTCTTGGTGGAGTCTTTTGGCTTCCCTATATATAAAATCATATCTTCTGTCAACAATAATAATTTGACTTCAACCTTTCCAGTTTGTATCCCTTTGCTTGGATTTTGCTTGCTGGTGGCTCTCAGTAAGCCTTCTAGAACTATATTGAATAGCAATTATGGGGGTGAGCATCCTTGGAGATCTTAGTGGAAATGCTTCCAATTTACCCACACAATTTGATGGTGGCTCTGTGTTTGTCATAAACTACCTTGAATGTGTTCATGAATATTCCTTCTATTCCCAGTTCAAGGTTTTTATCAAGGACATATTTTATCTAGTGCATTCCCACTTGGTCTGGGTGAGTTATATTTCTAATGTGTTGTTATGTTTGATTAGCAAGTATTTTGAGGATTTTTTGCATCTGTATTTATCAAATATATTGGTCTTAGTTTGCTTTGTGCATATACCTGGTTTTAGAATTAAAGTGATGCTGGTTTTATAGGAGTTAAGAGGGGTTTTATCTTCACTCTGATGTCTTCTTTGTTTGTCTTCTTTGTCTTCTTTGTTGTGAATTATCTTCTTAGTTTGATATAAGGTTTCTCTATTAGTTTTTTATTGCCTGTTCTTAGGGTATCTTATCAAGAAGCCATTGCTTATGTCAATGTCTTAATAGTTTTCTCTATATTTTGTAAGTTTGAGTTCTTACATTTACATCCATGACTCACTTTCAGTTGACTTTGTATAGGAAAAGAGGGGTGGTCATCTGGGTTTAGTCATGTCCATATGGATATCCCGTTGCCTCTGGACAATTTACTGAATAGACTATACCTTTTCCAGTGTATTTTTGTTAGCTTTGTAAAAGATCCATTGTCTGTATGTATCTGTATTTCTTTTTGGGAGCCTCTATCCTCTTACACTGGTCTATTCATCAGTTTTTATGCCAGGGTTTACCATACTTCTATGGTATGTATTGAACTCATTTGTTGTAACTCCAGACATGTTCTGTTTCTCAAGAGTTACTTTTCTATGTGGAACATTTTTTAATATATGTGAAGATATGAGGTTTAGGTTTATTTTTCTAGATACATGATGAATTCCATTGATTTTGATGGAAAACATATTGTGTCTGTAAATTAACTTGGATAATATGGAAATATTAGAAAGTATTTCAATCTGTGAATATGAGCGGTCTTTTGATCTCAGATTCTTTATCATGGCTTTAGAATTGTGGCTGTAGAGGCATTTTACATCACAAGTCAAATTTATCCAGGGTATTTTATTTCTTATTGTGAATTTAATTTCTTTTTTAATTTATTTTTTCAGTGGGTTCACAATAGTATAGGTATATAAAACTTATTCTGATTTTTTGTGCTTACTTTATATCCTACAAATCTACCAGTCCATTTACCAGTTCAGGTGGCCTGTTGTTGAACTCGTTGCATTTCCATATAAATAGAATAAAATCATCTGGAAAAATAAATAATTTCAATTTCTTCTTTTCTATATCTGTGTCTTTTATTTCCTTCCCTTTTCTTTTTGTTTTGCCTAGACCTTACATTGCAGTATTGAATATAGAAGTAAAAAATGTGCATCATTTTATGGTTCCAATTATAGGGTAAATGCTTTCATTTTGTTGGCATTCAATAGAATCTGGCTCAGGTTCCTCAAATGCAAGGGTTTTGTAATTGAAGTATATGCAATCTCTAAGTGTTCTGCTCAATTTACTTCTCATAAGTGAATGTATAATTTTATACAAAATGTTTTCTGCATCTAGTTTATTATACTGATGTTTATTTTTGATTGATGTGAATTATTGGAATTATGAATTACATTCATATTTTCCCTGTTTCTATATTACATCTGGCTTGATTATGATATCTGACCATTTTATTTTATTTTTTGGGGGGGGGATTCCAAACTGGATTCAATTACTATCAAATTTTGCACAGATATTCTAATATAAATTCTATTAGGATGACAGTGTTGCATTATATTCAGCAGGAACTCTGCTTTGTAAGTTTTTATTTGAAAAAAGAGAATCAGAGATAAACAGAGATCTTGCATCTATCAGGTCACTTTAGAAAAAACCGGCCTCATATAATGAGTTTGGAAAAGTTGCTCCCTAATGATTTGTATAATACTTTTCAAAAAATTGGATTTTTTTGGATTCCAAACTGGATTCAATTACTATCAAATTTTGCACAGATATTCTAATATAAATTCTATTAGGATGACAGTGTTGCATTATATTCAGCAGGGACTCTGCTTTGTAAGTTTTTATTTGAAAAAAGAGAATCAGAGATAAACAGAGATCTTGAATCTATCAGGTCACTTTAGGAAAAACTGGCCTCATATAATGAGTTTGGAAAAGTTACCTTCCTAACAATTTGTATAATACTTTTCAAAAAATTGGTGTTTTTTTTATTTTGTAGATTTTAGCAATGAAGATGTTTGTTGTTGATCTTTCGTTTGAACACATTATTCCTCATTTAATGTTCTTCCTCAGTATTGCTCTATTCAGAGATATTATTATTATAGAAAACTTTTTATAATTTCCTTAATTAAACTTTATTTATTTATTTTTAACTTTTATTTCATAAATATAAATGTCCAAAGTACAACTTTTGGATTATAGAGGCTTTCCCTCCCACCCATAACCTCCCTCCCACCCACAACCATCCCATCTCCCACTCCCTCTCCCATTCCATTCACATCAAGATTCATTTTTTCAATTATTTTTATATACAGAAGATCAATTTAGTATATGCTAAGGAGAGATTTCAACAATTTGCACATACACAGAAACACAAAGTATAGAGTACTGTTTTAGTAGTAGTTTTACCATGAATTCACATAGTACAACACATTAAGGACAGAGATCCCACATGCAGAGTAGTGCACAGTGAATCCTGTTGTTGACTTAACAATTGACAGTCTAATTTATGACGTCAGTAATCACCCGAGGCTCTTGCCATGAGCTGTCAAGGCTATGGAAGCCTCTTGAGTTCACCACCTCTGATTTTATTTAGACAAGGCCATAGTGAAAGTGGAAGTTCTCTCCTCCCTTCAGAGAAAGGTACCTCCTTCTTTGATGACCCCATTCTTTCCACTGGGATCTCATTCACAGAGATCTTTCATTTAGGTCTTTTTTTTTGCCAGAGTGTCTTGGCTTTCCATGTCTGAAATACTCTCATGGGCTTTTTAGCCATATCTAAAACCTTAAGGGCTGAGTCTGAGGCCAGAGTGCTGTTTAGGACATCTGCCATTCTATGAGTCTGCTGTGTATCCCACTTCCCATCTTGGGTTGTTCTCTCCTTTTTATTTTATTTTTATTTTTTTAACTTTTGTTTAATGAATATAAATTTCCAAAGGACAGCTTATAGATTACAATGGCTTACCCCCATAATGTCCCTCCCACCCGCATCCCTCCCCTTACCCACTCCCTCTCCCCTTCCATTCACATCAAGATTCATTTCGATTCTCTTTATATACAGAAGATCAGTTTAGCCTACATTAAGTAAAGATTTCAACAGTTTGCTCCCACACAGAAACATAAAGTGAAAAATACTGTTTGAGTACTAGTTATAGAATTCAATCTCAATGTACAGCACACTAAGGACAGAGATCCTACATGAGGAGTAAGTGCACTCCTGTTGTTGACTTAACAAATTGACACTCTTTTTATGGCCTCAGTAATCACCCTAGGCTCTTGTCATGAGCTGCCAAGGCTATGGAAGCCCCCTGAGTTCACCGACTCTGATCATATTTAGAAAGGCCATGGTCAAAGTGGAAGTTCTCTCCTCCCTTCAGAGAAAGGTACCTCCTTCTTTGATGACCTGTTCTTTCCACTGGGATCTCACTTGCGGAGATCTTTTTTTAGGTCCCCCCCGCCCAGAGTGTCTTGTCTTTCCATGCCTGAAATACTCTCATGGGCTTTTCAGCCGGATCCACATGCCTTAAGGGCTGATTCTGAGGTCAGAGTGCTGTTTAGGACATCTTCCATTCTGTGGGTCTGCTGTGTATCTCACTTCCCATGTTGGATCATTCTCTCCCTTTTTGATTCTATCAGCTAGTATTTGCAGACACTATTCTTGTTTATGTGATCCCTTTGGTTATTAGTCCTATCATTATGATCAATTGTGAACAGAAATTGATCACTGGTACTAGTGAGATGGCATTGGTATATGCCACCTTGGTGGGATTGAATTGGAATCCCCTGGTATGTTTCTAACTCTACCGTTTGAAGTAAGTCAGCTCGAATAGCTAAAGCAATCTTGTACAACAAAAACAAAGCTGGAGGCACGACAATACCACATTTCAGGACATACTACAGGGCAGTTGTTATCAAAACAGCATGGTACTGGTACAGAAACAGATGGATAGACCAATGGAACAGAATTGAAACACCAGAAATCAATCCAAACATCTACAGCCAACTTATATTTGATCAAGGATCCAAAACCAATCCCTGGAGTAAGGACAGTCTATTCAATAAATGGTGTTGGGAAAATTGGATTTCCATGTGCAGAATCATGAAGCAAGACCCCTACCTTGCACCATACACAAAAATTCACTCAACATGGATTAAAGACTTAAATCTACAACCTGACACCATCAAATTATTAGAGAGCATTGGAAAAACCCTGCAAGATATAGGTACCGGCAATGACTTCTTGGAAAACACCCCAGAAGCACAGCCAGTCAAAGCCAAAATTAACATTTGGGATTGCATCAAATTGAGAAGTTTCTGTACTGCAAAAGAAACAGTCAGGAGAGTGAAGAGGCAACCAACAGAATGGGAAAATATATTTGCAAACTATGCAACTCATAAAGGGTTGATCACCAGAATCTACAAAGAAATCAAGAAACTCCACAACATCAAAACAAACAACCCACTTAAGAGATGGGCCAAGGACCTCAATAGGCATTTTTTCAAAAGAGGAAATCCAAAGGGCCAACAGGCACATGAAAAAATGTTCAAGATCCCTAGCAATCAGGGAAATGCAAATCAAAACCACAATGAGGTTTCACCTCACGCCAGATAGAATGGCTCACATTCAGAAATCTACCAACAATAGATGCTGAAGAGGCTGTGGGGAAAAAGGGACACTAACCCACTGTTGGTGGGAATGCAAATTGGTTAAGCCACTATGGAATTCAGTCTGGAGATTCCTCAGAAACCTGAATATAACCCTACCATTCAACCCAGCCATCCCACTCCTTGGAATTTATCCAAAGGAAATGAAATTGGCAAACAAACAAGCTGTCTGCACATTAATGTTTATTGCAGCTCAATTCACAATAGCTAAGACCTCGGTCATTTGCAACAAGATGGAGGAATTTGGAAAACATCATGCTGAGTGAATTAAGCCAGTCCCAAAGGGACAAATATCATATGTTCTCCCTGATTGGTGACAACCAACTGAGCAGCAAAGGGGAAACCTCTTGAAGTGAAATGGACACTATGAGAAACAGTGACTTGATCAGCTCTTGTCCACACGGTTGATGTACAATGTAATACTTTATCCATTTTAGTATTTTTTTGTTCTAGTACCATTGGTTGAACTCTGTAATTAACACACAATTATTCTTAGGTGTTCTCTCCTTTTTAATTCTATCAGTTAGTATTAACAGATACTAGTCTTGTTTAGGTGATCCCTTTGACTCTCAATCCTATCATTATGATCAATTATGAATTGAA
This sequence comes from Oryctolagus cuniculus, assembly GCF_051225735.1. Classification (NCBI taxonomy): domain Eukaryota; kingdom Metazoa; phylum Chordata; class Mammalia; order Lagomorpha; family Leporidae; genus Oryctolagus; species Oryctolagus cuniculus. Next base: position 94,361,527 of record NC_142878.1, on the reverse strand, counting down.
ACTGATCACTTTGACTAGTGAGCTGGCATTGGTACCTGCCACCTTAATGGGATTGAATTGGAATCCCCTGGCATGTTTCTAACTCTACCACTAGGGGTATGTCTGATGAGCATGGGCCATACTGTACATCCCCCCACCCTCTTATTTCCACTCTTATATTTAACAGAGATCACTTTTCAGTTAAATTTAAACACCTAAGAATGATTGCATGTTAATTAACGAGTTCAACCACTGGCATTAAGTAGAACAAAAATACTAAAAGGAACAAAATAGTAAGTTGTTCTTCAACAGTCAGGACAAGGGCTGATCAAGTCATTTTTTCTCATAGTGTACATTTCACTTCAACAGGTTTCCTCTTAGGTGCTCAGTCAGTTGTCACCATTCAAGAACGTATGATATTTGTCCCTTTGGGACTGGCTTATTTCACTCAGCATGATGTATTCCAGATTCCTCCATTTTGTTTCAAATGAACAGATTTCATTTTTTAATGCTGTATAGTATTCTATAGAGTGCATATCCCATAATTTCTTTATCCAGTCTTTTGTTGATGAGCATTTAGGTTGATTCCAGGTCTTAGCTATTGTGAATTGAGCTGCAATACACATTAGATATAGACAGCTCTTTTATTTGCCAACTTAATTTCCTTTGGGTAAATTCCAAGGGATGGGATGGCTGGGTTTTATGGTAGGGTTATTATTCAGGTTTCTGAGGAATCTCCAAACAGACTTCCATAATGGCTTTACCAGCTGGCCTCATATGATGAGTTTGGAAAAGTTACCTGTCTAACTTTTCAAAAGATTGGTGTTATTTTTTTAATCTTGTAGATTTTATTAATGAAGATATTTTTGCTGATCTTTCATTTGAACACATTATTCCTGATTTAGTGTTCTTACTCAGTATTGCTCTATTCAGATATGTTATAATTATAGAAAACTTATTTAATAAATGTAAATTTAAAAAGTACAGCTTTTGGATTATAGTGATTCTTTGCTCTATAACCACCCTTCCACCCACAAACCATCCCATCTCCTACACCCTCTCCTATCCCATTCTTCATTAAGGTTCATTTTAAATATCTTTATATACAGAAGATCAACTCTATACTAAGTAAAGATTTCAACAGGTTGCACCCACACAGAAAGACAAAGTATAAAGCATGGTTTGAGAACTAGTTATAGTGTTAATTCTCATAGTAAAAAACATTAAGTACACAGGTCCCAATATAGGGAGCAAGTGCACAGTGAATCCTGTTGATGATTTAACAGTTCAGACTTTTATTCATGATGTCAGTAATCACCTGAGGCTCTTTTCATGAGCTGCCAAGGCTATGGAAGCCTCTTGAGTTCACAAAGTCCAACATTATTTATACAAGTCATAATCAAACTGGAAGTTCTCTCCTCCCTTCAGAGAAAGGTACCTCATTCTTTAATGTCCGCTTCTTTCTGCTGGAATCTCACTCACAGATGTCTTTCTTTAAGGTCATTTTCGCCACAATGTCCTGTGTTTCCATGCCTGAACTACTCTCATGTGCTTTGTAGCCAGATCCAAATGCCTTAAGGTGTGATTCTGAGGCCAGAGTTCTGTTTACGGCATTTGTCATTCTAAGAGTCTGCTCTGTGACCTGCTTCCCATCCTGGATTGTTCTCTCCTTTTTAATTCTGCAATTATTAGCAGACACTGGTCTTATTTGTGTGCTCCCTTGACACTTAATCCTCTTTATGATCAGTTATGGACTTAAACTGATCACTTTAATTAGTAAGGTGACATTGGTACATGCCAATTCTTAGTATTTCGAGTCCCATGGCAAGTTTTAAGCTTTACCCTTAGGGGTAAATACCTGGGAGCATGTGCCAAACTGTATATCCCCTCCATCTCTTATTCCAACTCTTATTTTTTTATTTCAATTTGATTTAAGCACCTAAGAATAATTCTGTGTTAAGTAAAAAGCTCAACCAATGGTATTAAGTAGAAGAAGAAAATACTACAATGAATAAAATAGTAAGCTGTTCCTTGACAGTCATCACAAGGGCTGATCAAGTCATTGCTTCTCATAGTGTCAGTTTCACTTCTACAGTTTTCCTTTTAGATGCTCAGTTGTCACATATCAGGGAGAACATATGATAGTTGTCCCTTTGGAACTGGCTTATTTCACTCAGTATGATGTTTTCCAGATTCCTCCATTTTGTTGCAAATGACCAGATTTCATTTCTTTTACCACTGTGTAGTATTCTGTAGAATACATATCACTTAACTTCTTTATCCAGTCTTCTGTTGATGGGCATTTAGGTTGATTCCATGTCTTAGCCATTCTGAATTGTGCTGCAATAAACATTGAGGTGTAGACAGCTCTTTTATTTGCCAATTTAATTCTCCTTGGGTAAATTCCAAAGAATGGAATTGCTGGGTCATGTGGTAGGGATACATTCAGATTTCTGAGGTATCTCCAAACTGTATCCACAGTGGCTTTACCAGTCTGCATTCCCACCAACAGTGGGTTATTGCGCCTTTGCCCCCACATCCTCACCATCATCTGTTGTTAGTTGATTTCTGTATGAAAGCCATTCTAACAGGAGTGAGGTGAAACCTCATTGTGGTTTTGATTTGCATTTCCCTGATGGCTAGTGATCCTGAACATTTTTTCATGTGCCTGTTGGCCATTTGGATTTCCTCTTGAAAAATGTCTTTTAGGCTCTTGGCCCATCTCTTAAGTGGGTTGTTTGTTTTGCTGTTGTGAAGTTTCTTGATCTCTTCGTAGATTCTGGGTTTTTTTTTTTACGGGCAGAGTTAGACAGTGAGAGAGAGAGAGACAGAGAGAAAAGTCTTCCTTTTCCTTCGGTTCACCCCCCAAATGGCTGCTACACTGGTGCACTGTGCTGATCCAAAGCAAGGAGCCAGATGCTTCCTCCTGGTCCCCCATGCGGGTGCAGGGCCCAACCACTTGGGACATCCTTCACTGCCTTCCCAGGCCACAGCAGGGAGCTGGACTGGAAGAGGAGCAACTGGGACAGTACCCGGCACCCCAACAGGGACTATAACCCAGGATGCCAGCTCCACAGGCAGAAGATTAGCCAAGTGAGCTGTGGTACCTGCCAGATTTTGGTTATTAATCCTTTATCAGTTGCATAATTTGCAAAGATTTTCTCCCATTTTTCAGTTGCCTCTTCACTTTGATGACTTTTTCTGCAGTACAGAAACTTTTCAATTTGATGTAATCCCTGTTGTTAATTTTGGCTTTGACTGCCTATGCCACTGGAGATTTTTCCAAGAAGTCTTGCCTGTGCCTATATCTTGCAGACTTTCTCCAATGTTCTGTAATAATTTTATGATGTTGAGTCATAGATTTAGATCTATGTTGGGTGGATTTTTGTGTAAGGTGTAACATAGGTATCTTGCTTCATACTTCTGCATGTGAAAATCCTGTTTCCCCAACAATATTTGTTTAAAAGACTCTCCTTGCTCCAGGACTTGGTTTTAGCTCCTTGATCAAATATAAATTGGTTGTAGATGTTTGGATTGATTCCTGGTGTTCCTATTCTGTTCTATTGCCTATCCATCTGTTTGTGTACAGTACCATGCTGTTTCGATTATAATTGCCCTGTAGTAAGTCTTGAAATCTGGTATTCTGATGCCTCCAGCTCTGTATTTGTTGTATAAGACTTGTTTATCTATTTGAGGTCTTCTGCACCTAAATATATGTTTCTATATGAATATCAGCATCATTTTTTCTAGGTCTGATAAGAATGTGTTTGATATTTTCATTGGTATCACACTGAATCTGTAAATTGCTTTTGGAAGAAGAATGGACATTTTGATGATATTGATTCTTCCAATCAGTGAGCATGGAATATTTTTCCATTTTTTGGTATCCTCTTCTAGTTCTTTAAGATTTTGTAATTCTCATTATAGAAATATTTGACATCCTTGGTTAAGTTTTTTCCAAGGTATTTGGTTTTTTCTGGTAGCTGTTGTGAATGGGATTGACCTTAGAAGTTATTTCTCAGTTCTGGCAGTGTCTGTATACAAAGACTGTTGATTTTTATGTATTGATTTTATATCCTGCTACTTTGCCAAACTCGTCTATGAGTTCCAACAGTCTCTTAGTGGAGTTCTTTGGATCCCTTAAATAAAGAGTCATGTTGTCTGCAAAGATGGATAGTTTGACATTTTCCTTCCCTTTTTGTACCCCTTTTAATTTCTTTTTCTTGACTAATGGCTTGGCCAGAACTTCTAGTGCTATATTGAATAGCAATGGTGAGATTTGGCATCCCTGTCTGGAACTGGATCTCAGCGGAAATGCTTCCAACTATTCCCCATTCAATAGGTTGCTGGCCGCGGGTTTTTCATAAATTGCCTTAATTGTGTTGAGGAATTTTCCTTCTATACACAATTTGGTTAGAGTTTTCACCATGAAATGGTTTTGTAATTTATCAAATGCATTTTCTGCATCTATTGGGAGGATATATGATGTTTCTTCTGCAGTTTGTGTGGGGAGCAACCGGACTAGACTGAGTTACTGGAATTAAGATTTATTGTATGCATCTGCTCTCCCACAATATGGCACTGGGAGAGAAGTAAACAGCTTCCGCACAGCTGCCTCCAGTTCAACTAATAAACTGTAGGACTTGCTACTGATTGGAGGAGAGCAGCGTACTCGGCGTGTGGGCAGCCGAGTTAGGATTGGCGGAGGAGGACTATAAAGGAGGAGAGAGACGGCATGCACCAGGAACATCTATGGGGAACATCTAAGGGGAACATCTGAAGGAACACCTGTGCAGCCCCCCAGAGAGCCGGCCGGCGGTGTGCTGCTCCCCTGCGGAAGTGGGAAATGTGGCCAGGGGGAACTGCCCTTCCACGGAGGTGGAAGGGATAGTAGCCAACCCGGGAAGAACCAGCAGCAAACCCGGGGAGGGCCGAGCAGACAGAAAGAACAGCGCAGGGTCCTGTGTCGTTCCTCCACGAAGAGGGGGAGCGACAGTTTGTTAATGTGGTGTATCACATTGATTGATTTGTGAATGTTGAACCATCCCTGCATACAAGGATAAATCCCACTTGGTTGGGTTGGATGATCTTTCTAATTTGTTGTTGGATTATTTTGGCTTGAATTTTGTTGAGTATTTGTTGTATGTTCTTTAGAGAAATTGGTGTGTAATTCTCTTTCTCTGCTACATCTTTTTCAGGTTTAGGAATTAAGTGATACTGGCTTTGTAGAAAGAATTTGGGAGGATTCCCTCTCTTTCAATTGTTTTGAATAGCTTGAGAAGAATTGGAGTTATTTCTTCTGTAAATGTCTGATAGAATTCAGCAGTGAATCTCTCTTGTCCTGGGCTTTTCTCTGTTGGGAGGGCCTTTATTACTGATTCAATTTCTGACTTTGATATGGGTCTTTGTTGGTTTTCTATGTTTCTTGCTTCAATTTTTGTAGGTTGTATATGTCCAGGAATCTATCAATTCCTGACAGATTTGCATGATTGCTGGCATACAACTCTTTGTAGTAATTCATAATGACTCTTGTTATTTCTGTGGTGTCTGTTGTTACATTTCCTTTTCATGTCTAATTTTATTGATTTGTGTCTGCTCTCTCCTTTATTTGGTTAGTTGGGCCAATGGTGAGTCAATTTTGTTTTTTTTTTTTTTCAAAAAATCCTTTCAACATTTTGCTTCTCTTTTGTAATTTTTTGGATTCAATTTTGTTGATTTTCTCTCTAATCTTAATTATTTCTTTTGTCCTACTAGTTTTGGGTTTGGTTTGCTGTAGTTTTTCTAGATCTTTGAGATGCATTGATAGCTCATTTATTTGGTGCCTTTCCAATTTCTTGATGTAGGCACCTATTGCTATAAACTTTCCTCGTAACACTGCTTTTGCTGTATCCCATACGTTTTGATATGTTGTGTTGTTATCTGCATTTGCTTCCTGAGGGTTTTTGATTTCTGTTTTGATTTCTTCTATGACCCAGTGTTCATTCAGGAGCATGCTGACATTCTCCATGTGTTTACTTATGCTCTAGAGAATCCTTGAGTTGCTGATTTCCAGCTTCATTCCATTGTGGTCTGAGATGTATGGTTTGATTTTGATTTGTTTTAAATTTGCTGAGACTTGCTTTATGGCCTAATATGTGGTCTATCCTAGAGAAAGTCCCATGCACTAGTGAGAAGAATGTGTATTCTGTATCATTAGGATGAATATTTCTGTACATATCTCTTAGATCTGTTTGTTCTCTAGTGTCAAGTAAATCTGCTGTTTCCTTGTTGATTTCTGTCTGGTTGATCTGTCCATTGCTAAAAGTGGAGCATTGAAGCCCCCCAATATTATTGTATTGGAGTCTAAGTCTCCCTTTAAGTTCCTTAACATATCTTTTAAATAAACTGGTGCCCTGTAATTAGGTGCATATACATTTATAATAGTTACATCTTCCTGTTGAATCATTATATAGTGCCTCTCTTTATCTCTCTTAACATTTTTTGTGTTAAACTCTATTTTTCTGATATTAAGGTGGCTACATCAGCTCTTTTTTGGTTTCTTTTGGCATGGAATATCTTTTTCCAACCTTTCACTTTCAGTCTGCATGAATCTTTGTTGGAAAGATGTGTTTCTTCTAAGCAGCAAATAGATGGGTTTTGTTTTTTAATCCATTCAGCCAGTCTGTGTCTTTTATTTTAAACTTTTATTTAACGAATATAAATTGCTGAAGTACAGCTTATGGATTACAATGGTACCCCCCATAACTTTCCTCCCACCGGCAACCCTCCTCTCCCCTACTCCCTCTCCCCTTCCATTCACATCAAGATTCATTTTCAATTATCTTTATATGCAGAAGATCAATTTAGCATATATTAAATAAAGATTTCAACAGTTTACACCCACACAGAAATACAATGTGTAAAATACTGTTTGAGCACTAGTTATAGTATTAAATCAAAATGTACAGCACATTTAGGACAGAAATCCTACATGATGAGTAAGTGCACAGTGACTTCTGTTGTTGACTTAACAAATTGCAATTGTTGTTCATGGCATTAGTAATCACCCTAGGCTCTTGTCATGAGTTGGCAAGGCTCTGGAGGCCTTTTCAGTTTTCCGACTCTGATCATATTTAGACAAGGTCATAGTCAAGGTGGAAGTTCTCTCCTCCCTTCAGAGAAAGGTACCTCCTTCTTTGATGACCTGTTCTTTCCACTGGGATCTCTAGAGTTGAGGCCATTTACTTTCAGTGCAGCTACTGATAAGTAGTGACTTTGCCCTGCCATGTTCCCAAAGATATTTCTAATATATGGTTTGAACTTCCTGTGATCCCTTACTGCAAGGTTTTCTTCCTTTACCCTCTTTCTGTTGATGATTGTGTTTCTGTGTTTCTGTTTGTAAAACATCTTCAGCATCCTTTGCAGGGATGGATGAGTGGTGACAAATTCATTCTGTTTGTGATGAAAGGCTTTTGTTTCTTCTTTATTCCCAAATGAGACCTTTGCAGGGTATAATAGAATAGGATGACTGTATTTTCTCTAAGTCTTGGGCTATATCTCACCATTCTCTCCCAGCTTGCAGGGTTTCTGATTAGAAGTCTGATGTGAATCTAATTGGAGATCCTTGAAA